>NW_022436999.1:10419454-10655414 GCF_009761245.1 Sapajus apella
CCTTCCTTCCTTCCTGCCTTCCTTCCTTCCTTCCTTCCTTCCTTCTTCTTTTCTTTCTTTCTTCTTTCTTTCTTTTTTTTTTTTTTTGAGACAGCATCTCATTCTATCACCCAGGCTGGAGTGAAGTGGCGTGATCTTGGCTCACTGCAACCTCCACCTCCCAAGTTCAAGAGATTCTTGTGCCTCAGCCTTCCCAGTAGTTGGGGTTGCAGTCGTGTGCCACCATGCCCAGCTAATTTTTTGTATTTTTTGTAGAGACAGGGTTTTGCCATGTTGCCCAGGCTGGTCTCAAACTCCTAAGCTCAGGCAGTCCACCCACCTCAGCCTCTCAAGATGCAAGGAATACAGGTGTGATCCACTGTGTCTGGCCTATTTAGAAATTCTAGTTTCTTTGCTTTCCCAAAAAATGTAGAATAATCTTGCCTATAGCTATTTTATAAGCTCATTGAGATTTTGATAGAAATTGTATTAAACCTGTATATTAATTTGAGCAAAATCTACATATTTATTAAGTCTCAATTCATGAATATAGGATATGTCTTCATTATTCAGAGATATTTGATACATTTAGTCAGACTTTTGTGGTTTTCAAAATACAAATCCTGTACACATTTAGTTGGATTTACATCTGAGTCATTTTCTCTTTTTTGAGTGATTGCAAATAGTATTGTATTTTTAATTTGGTTTTCACTTGTTTATTGCTATTGTATAGAAATATAATTAATTTTGTATGTTTATCTTGTATTCTCTGGCCTTGCCAAATTCACTCATTCGTTCTAGGAGTGTTTTCAAACCATTCTTGAGATTTCCTATGTAGACATTCGTGTCATCTGCAAATAGGGACAGTTTTACCTCTCCCATTCTGATTTATATGTCTTTTCCTGCCTTAATACACTGACTAAAACTGTTAGAAATGAAGGAAGATTCTGGGTGGTTATAGCCATCTTCATGAAACAAAGAAGAGTTTAACTTGGCAAGAGCAAAATATTAAGCTAGATACAGCTTAATATCTAGTACAGCTAGATATTAAGTTAGGTATTAAAACTCTTGATACAAGGCAAAGAGGGGACTCGTGAGATGGTTTATAGTTACAATGAGAAGAACCCCAAGTCCCAGAGTAAGTGTTAAGCTCTTATATAAGAAGAGAGTAAGAAAGTAACAAGAAACATTGGACAGGAAAATTACAAAGTTTTTCATAATTTCCTTTATTATTAATTTTTATTTTTGTTGCAATAGTTTTTGGGGCACAGGTGGTTTCTGATTACATGAATAAGTTCTTTAGTGGTGATTTCTGAGATTTTAGTGTACTCATCACCCAACATGTACTTTTTTATCCCTCACTTTCCTCTCAACCTTCCCTGCTAAATCCTCAAAGTCCGTTATATCATTCTTAGGCCTTTACATCCTTATAGCTTAGCTCCCACTTACAAGTGATAACATATGACATTTGGTTTACCATTCTTGAGTTACTTCATTTAGAATAATAGCCTCCAGTGCCAAACAAGTTGCTGCAAAACACATTATTTTGTTCCTTTTTACGGCTGAGTAGTATTCCACTACTATACACCATATTTTGTATATATATATGTATACGCACCATATCTTCTTTATTCACTTGTTGGTTGATGGGCATTTAGGTTGATTCCATATTTTTGCAGTTGTGAAGAGTGCTACTATATGTGCATGTGTCTTTTTCATATACTGATTTATTTTCCTTTGGGAAGATATCTAGTAGTGGGATTGCTGGATTGAGGTAGTCCCACTTTTATTCTTTAAAGAATCTCCATACTGTTTTCCCAAAATTTATTTTTCTTAATTTTTCCCCAAATTGGAAGGTGTCACCCATATTTTACATTTTGAAATTTATTCAAATTTTGTTCTCATTTTAGAGTCTAGAATCTAAAATCTAAAAAGAAAGCTTTCTTTTTTGATACTGGTTTTGAAGTTTTATGTGTCTGTGTGTGTGTGTGTGTGTGCATGCGTGCAACAAGAAGTATGCTTTGTTATTTAAAATTATTATTTTCACGTTTTAACTTTTTATTTTTTCCTCTTTGTTAGATACTGTTAATAAATCTTTACTTTCTTACAAATTCCTCTTGCCCAGAGCTTCAAAACTTTCCTTTGTAGAGAAATCTATGAGAGGATGTTTGAAGGAGATTCTTCAGATCAAACCAAGGATAATTAGCCAAGAAAAATATTTCATAACTTATAAAGATTGACAAATTTTAGTAACCTTCTCTTCTACTTGTTATAAATAACAGTTGGTAAAAGGAAGCTGAAAATAATTGCTAGTCTTAGCATATTTATTAAAGAGTTATGCCAGATGGAAATTTTGTTAGATGTTAAAATCATATAAGCTGAAAAACAGGGCTGTAGTGGATAGCTGAAGCATGTTTCTGTTAAATCATGTCATGAATACTTCTTTCACATACAGTCTTGCATCATTTCTTATGGGATTTTGTTGTCATGACAACAAGTTTTACAAGAGCATCTTCAGCTTCCATAGTTAGAATTACACAAAAAGAGTTTGATACAATGAACACAGGTGAGCTTTAGTTATTACATTTGGACAAAGCCCCTTGCTTTTATCACAGTCATATCCATGAAAAAATTTAAAATGTGACACTTCTTTCCTTTGCAATGGAAAGACTTTTTGCTATAAAGTTTTCCTTTTTTTCTGAGAAAAAAATGTAAAAGTTTCCAAATATTTCTCAGTTTAAATACTATTAGATTAAAAGATAATTTGTAATGAATAACTCATGATGACACCTAATACTTGAAAGGACTTTGAAATTATGTGGTGTCTTGTAGAGAGGAATTTTGATGAGTACTAGTAAACTGAATGTAGTTGAAAATACAGGCTGAGCATGAGAATACTGTTAAGAACATGATGGTCATCTGTATTGGACATATTCTATTATCTTACTTGAAAATCTCATTAATGTAACAACAAAGCTCTCTGGTTGTCCTGTTTCTCATTGCAAATAGCTTCATGACAAATGAAAACTCTTTTTGTGTTAGTTTTAAATTGCATACAACTACAATACTCTTTCATGGCTATAATAATCATCTTCAAAATAAGCAACACACACCTGTAATCCCAGCACTTTGAGAGGCCGAGACCAGTCAAAGCCAGAAGCTCGAGACTGGTCAACATAGTAAAACCTCATCTTTGTTAAAAATACAAAAATTAGCCACTCGTGGTGGTGCATGCCCATAGTCCCAGCTACTCGGGATGCTGAGGTGGGAGGATTGCTTTAACCGAGGAGATGGAGGTTGCAATGAGCTGATGTCACGCCACAATTAGCTTAGTTCTAGAGAGGTAATAAGTGACTAATCAATACCTGACACTTTTAAAATGCTTTTTTTTTTTTTTTTTTTTTTTTTTGAGATAGTGTCCCTCTGTTACCAGGCTGGAGTGCAGTGGCACAATCTCAGCTCGCAACCTCTGCCTCTCTGGTTCAAGCGATTCTCCTGCCTCGGCCTCCTGAGTAGCTGGGACTACAGGCACGTGCCACTATGCCCAGCTAAGTTTTATATTTTTAGTAGGATGAGTTTTCACCATGTTGGCCAGAATGGTCTTGATCTCTTGACCTTGTGATCCACCTGCCTCGGCCTCCCAAAGTGCTGGGATTACAGGTGTGAGCCACTGTGCGGGCCAGAATGCTTCTTTAGTATATTCTTTAGTATATTCTTCACTTCTTGAAGAATTAAAAATCAGTATTTGAACCAGGAGTGTCTCTTTATTACGGCTGCTTAACTTGGCCCAAATTTTAGTATTTTTTTCCCCTTCTCCCTGACAATTTTAAAATGCTGTTTCTAATCTCACATTTAAGATCCAATTCTATCTTACTAAGTGTATTAATATTCTGAGAAGATTCATTTTTATTTGGTTACTTCGCCTACCAATTAAAATATTATATGCAATACATAATAAATTGCAGTGAGCATTTGAGGAGGCTGTATCACATAATGGCTAAGAATCCTCACTCTGGAGTTAGACTTCCTGGGTTCTAGTCTCCCTCTTCCATTTAGTAGGATGTAACCTCAGGCAAGGGTTTTCATCTTTATGTATCTTATTTCCTCTTATCTAAAATGGAGCTAGTAAGGCTGTTCTAGAGCTCTCTGGGACTCACACTTCTTTTTGTTTCCTGATTCCCCATTTCAAAGAGGAACCTTAACTCTCATTGTCAAAGTTGGCTTCTAGGGTTCAGTCCACATCATCTGTATTTCAAGCAGCAGATCTAGGGTAAGGAGAGGAGAGCAAGGGTACTCCAATCTTTTAAGAAGACTTCATAGAAGTACTACACAGCACTTTTGCTCATATGTCCTTGGCTAAGACTTTGTTACATGACACTATTCAGCTGCAGGAGTGACTAGAGATGTATGTTAACAAGGTGGCAATTTGGCTGGCCAAATGTACTTGGCCAAATAAAAACAGCAAAATAGATTTGGAAGAGAACTCACAGTTCCCAATACAGATTCCTAGTCAATCTTCATCATAATATTTTACACTTAATATTCCGAAGTATATACTATGTGCAAAAACTTAACACATCAGTTAGGAAACAACTTGGTAGAACCATCATTTTTCTTAGTGTGTAAGACAAACAGATATTTCATTTAACTGATTAATAGAGCTGTGCTAAAGAAATGAAGCTCTTCTTTAAGGTATCTGTTTCTGGTGATAAAATACTTGCTAATTGCCCACTTTAAATCAATCTCTGAACCTGAAAATATTTATCAAAAATCTGTTATAGGGCTGAGTACCGTGGCTCATGCCTGTAATCCCAGCACTTTGGGAGGCCCAGGTGGGTGGATTATGAGGTCAGGAGTTCAAGACCAGCCTGGCCAAGATCCTGAAATCCTGTCTATACTAAAAATACAAAAAATTAGCTGAGCATGGTGGTGGGCAGCTGTAATAGCAGCTACTCAGGAGGCCGAGGGAGAGAATTGCTTGAACTCAAGAGGCAGAGGTTGTAGTGAGCTGAGATCATGCCACTGCACTCCAGCCTGGGCAACAGAGTCGGACTCCATCTCAAAAAAAAAAAAAAAAGAAAAAGAAAAAGAAAATCTATTATTGGTAAAATACTAGGCTTGATTCTACTAGGGCTAGGTGTAAACAACCATTGTTTAAAGCATGGTATGGTAAGTGCTATAAAAAAATCTGTAAATTGTGTTTGGTAGTTAAGGGAAAGAGAGGTGGCCCTGGAATGGATAGGATTCCAATATATATGATGTTGAAAGGTAGCCTTGGGGAAAAGTGAAGATAGATCATACGATGTAAGCAAAGATATGAATGTACGGAATAATGGCTTGAGTTTTGGGAAATAACTTGATCATACATTGCATATACTAAAGAAGAGCACATAAAGCTTAAGGAGGCTGGAATAAAGAGGGATTTAGATGCCTTACTGAAACAACTGTTTCTCAATTCATTAATAAATGATGAGCCATTGAAGATGCAAGCAAGGGAGGAACATAAAGTTATATCACAGGGCAATAAATTTTATTGCAGTGTATAAGTGATTTAGAGATAGAAATGGAGGCAAATAAAATAATATGTAGTTATCCTAATAGGAATGTACAAATAAGAATGGAATAGGATGTGGATGGGAGGGTCTTTGGAGTCAAAGAGTTGAGAGTCGGCGACTGAAAAGATAGCATAATTGTTAAAGTCAGGAGAAGATACAGGTTGAGGAGTAGGTATGTGAATATAAAAAATATTTCTTGATAAGCTGAATTTTAAAACATACAAGTTAGGTTATCTAACAGGTGTTAGAAATGATCATCCAAAGCAGGTTTACAAATATTTATAAAGCCAAACTTTATGGGTTCAGATCTTCATTGGCTACTTACTAATGGTGTCAATGTGAATAGTTCAGTTAACCTCTTTGTGTTGCAATTTCACCATGGGCATGACAGTAGAATCTGCTTCACTGAGCTGATGTGAAGGTCTAATGATTGAATACCAGTCCCTGGCTTATAGTAAGTAATTTGTTTTAGTCATTGTTATAATCATTACCTTCATTACTTATTATTCATTCTTATAGTGATTGTAGGCCAAGAGGAAAATGAAGGGCTGGCAAAGAAAACAGAGGAAGAAGGACAACCAAGTTGAGTACAATGGCCTGGAATCCACTGGCAGAATTTCAAAATGGCAGTGTGGTTTCTAGGGTCATCAGCTTTCTAGATAAAGGAAACAGGCTATGCCAATTGATTTGGGAAGTAGAACCTTTGAGATAACAGATTCCATGGAGGAGTAATAGCAGAACCCATAGGGTAAGAAGTTAACAGGTAAGAGGATAGTGAGAAAGTGGGGGCAAGGCAATTTATCCCATGTTTTGAAAATTGACATTGGTACCAAAGGGAGGAAATGGAATAGGGTTAAGTAGGCTAAGCCAAGAGCAGAAGAGGGAGAAACACATTTAAAATTGGTTTGGTTTTGTATGTTATAAAAATGTTGTTAAAGTGAAGGTAGAGGATAAAAAACTATATACTGGGTACAGTACGCATTCTTCAGGTAATGGGTGCACAAAAATCTCAAATTTCACAGCTACACAATTCATCCATTGGCCAAAAGCCACTTGTACCTCAAAGTTATTGAAATACACACACACACACACACACACACACACACACACACACACACTATATGTCTCATATATATGAGAGATAGAAGATAGAATGTCTATGACAGAGGAGAAATTTAAAATGCAAGCAAAAGAGAAAATAAAAAGAAATATAAAGAGAGGAGAGAGGGTTATAAGAGTATTTTCAAAATACCGTTACTATCTAATTGTAAAAGAATGTATGCTTGTTAGAGAAACTTAGGAAAATACAAACAATATTCAATTAACAATAACTTATAATCCCACCAATGACAAGAATTATAAAAATTTTGATATATAACCTCATAGTCTATTTTCAAAATTATATGTAAGTAACCATTGTCATTATATCATGCATATTCCCTTTGAAAGCATCCTTTGTAATGGTCTCTCACTACTGTGTCACATAGAATTAAAACAGTTTATTTAATTGATATTTTGGACATTCTAATTGTTTTCAATGTCTCTTTATATTACTAGTGCTTCAATGATGATCTTTATAAAGGCTACATCTTCAATTTAGTTCCCTAAAATGAGTTACTCAACCAAAAAGAATGAACTTATTCAACCAAAGAATATGAGCCAGTTAGAGTGTTAATCCATCTACCAAATTGCTTTCCAATGTGTTTATACTAGTTTATACCCCTGCCATCTTACCATGCCCTCACTAGCTGCAGGATGATCAGTTTTGAAATGAAGAGGAGGCAAAGGCTCATTTTAGGTGGACCACACTGTTACAGAGGCAGACCGAGAAGCCAAAGTATCTGCAGAGAATGAGGAGGAGACCAGTAGAGTTAGAGTGACCTGGGAAATTTGCTGGGAAGTTGTTTTACACTGAGATCCTTTTCCAAGACTTTCCAGGAAAGTATTTTACTAGAAAACCTGAGTGTACATACAAAATTGGTGGGTTTTTTTTAATGATTTATTCACCATTTAGATAAAAGGCATCAATGTAATTTGACAATTGCATATTCATTTGGTGTTTTTGAATGGATGACAGCTGTTAAATTTTTCTTTTCAATGAAAGCAGATGATAATCTAGTGATGTTCTGTTTTCAGAGTTATTTCTCATCAATGAAACAATAGATATTTATTGGTCCTCTACTCTGGCTAGGTGATGCTGGATGCAGTACTGATGCAAATAAATAAATAATTTATCCTTTCATTGTGGGTATGAGACTGTTGGAGTCTGGGTATTTAAACAAACTTTCTCAAACGTTAAAGAAATATACCTATGGTTTTAAAAAAGAATAATTTGTTTTGTAAGTTATTTATTTATTTTGGTAGAAATTTCCTTACATTTGTTGAAAGGACTTTAAATTGCTTAATGATCCTTTATATTTTAATCTGATAAATTTACTCTAAAAGTTCTAAGTTTAAAGCTACACACAGACACACATATACACATTTCAGTAATCCTACTCATTTGAGAAATGTTCTATCAGAATTAAAGATATTTTAAAAACCATGTTCTTTTAGTTTTAAATGACTATCATGATGGCAATTAACTGCTAAAATCAATGTCTAAGTACATAACCTACCAGACTTCATTTTAAACATGTGGCTTTATAATTCTTATTATTTACTTACAAACAGTTTAAGGCTGAATTACAGAGTTATAAATTTGGAATTGTTCTAAAGGACAGGGAAAGAGAAGAGTTTGGGCCTTTTCTTTGGAGGCATGACTGATAGTAATTGTCATCTCTGTGTGGGGCTGTGGCTCAGAAGATTGATACCAAGTGGCAGTTCTCACCACAGTGCACCCACATGACATCGATTTTTGATTTGTGGCTAAAACCATTGTCCACTATAATAGTTGCAATGGATAAATTGCATACACGCTTTTGTGGTTGGGAGTTACTTAGACCTCTTATTCAGAATCTGTCTTTTCAACATTTATGTTGAAGTGGGCAGGTTGCAGCCAAAACAGTCTGTTGCTAAATATTTCCCACTCACATCTTAATGAGCAACTAGGCCATAGTCAGTCTGAAGACATAGGATTTATTGATAGCACAATTGCTTAGCATCAATGTTCTTACAGCTGTATTCAGTGCCGAAAGTAAGGCCATACTCCATCTTCTGTCTCTTCAGACAGAAGCTCAGCCTCATGACCAGGTATGAGCCCAGAGGAAAAAAAAACAAAACAAAAATAAAAAAAACTCTTAAATAATTAAAATATGACATTGGCTCTCCTAGAAGCTCCTCCTTTTCCTCATATTCCTTTTTTCCTTCTATTCTCTAGCCAAAGGATTAGTGCCATAACTTTGTTTAATATAGTTGCAGCCTCGGCCTCCATTTTTAGCTGATGTAAGTTATTTGAAATGTGTTAGTACCCATCACCTATGGCCTAGTTAAAACTTGCTCTCCCTGCGTTTGTGGTGGTTTGTGATACGCTTGCTTGTTTCCCATCTCACCGATCCCAAACTAGACACATTACACCTGCTGGCCGCAATAAGCCTAGTGGCCAACACCTGAGTCCTGTAAGTTTCCCTGCTTATCACGCACGTGTTTTCTCTAAACTAGCCAATCCACGCCCCCCACGGGAAAGCCTAAGGAATAATGTCCGTGGAGCTCAATAAATAAAGCCCACAGGTGCGAGCTCTTTCTCTAGTCTCCCCACTCACTGCTTGAGCTCCCTGCCGCTTCGAGGCTTCCTGCCAGCCTCCTGTCAGCACCACTTGGAGCTCTGAGGTCTGTAAGTACATTTTTTCTGTTTCATGATTTTGGTTTTGCCGTGTCACTGTGTTTTACGTGATTGATTCAACTGAACCTAATGTTTCCCCGGTAAAGCCTTTCCTAGAGAGAAGCTATCTTTACTTATGTCCACTCTTTTTTTTTTTTTTTTTTGAGGCGCAGCCTCGCTGTGTCGCCCAGGCTGGAGCGCACTGGTGTGATATCAGCCCACTGCAACCCCCACCTCATGGGTTCAAGCGATTCCCGTCTCAGCCTCCGGAGTAGCTAGGATTACAGATGCGCACCACCATGCCCGGTTAGTTTTTGTATTTTTAGTAGAGACAGGATTTCACTATGTTGGTCAGGCTGGTCTCAAACTGCTGACCTCAAGTGATCCACCTGCCTTGGCCTCTCAAAATGCTGAGATTACAGGCATGAGCCACCGTGCCCAGCCTACTTATATCCATTCTTGATACACAGACCTCAAGACCAACTTAGAAACCATAACAACAAAACTCAGGACAGTTAATTTCCTTCTATAAATTTATGCCAATATACAGAAGCATATGCCTTGATAACAGAGAATATCTTTTATATTTTTCTGAAAACCAAAGCAAAAACTGTTTATTTTGAGTAGTATATAGTTTTCCACAGTTTGTTACGGTGTCTTGATAACATATGAGTTGTTGTATTTCTTCTCAAGTTGAAAGATCTAAGTTAAATTTACCAAATCTCTATGTATCAGTATATAGACATCTAAGTATCTTCTGGCCTCTCTCCCAGCTGTTTTATTCTGTGAGTTTCTAGGCAGTTTCTTTAATGTTATGCTTTTCATATTGTATCTAATGTGCTTCAAAGTAGTCATTTTAAAATATGTGATGCCGACTTTCATTCCTCTCCATTTTCACTTAGAACCCCTCTACACTAGGTCATCAAAGGGTATATAAATAACCTTCTTTTCCAGGACTTTCTTGATTTCCCTACAGAACTTTGCAATGGAAAACTTCCTTCTATTTCCTGGCATCTTCATTCTTCTTTCCTCCTTAGTTGAACTTCTGCAGTATTATGAGGACTCCTTGGTTTCTAGGGCAAATCTTGGCTCTTGGTGAAAGAGATTTGGGAAGCTTTGAACCAATGTTTTGGGAGACAGATGGAGGCCGCTGAGAGTCCTTCCTGTCTTTGTGTTCTGAGTTTTGTTCCCACACAAAGACCAACCTTTTTTCGACTCTTATTCCTTTACCTAAGTTCTGGACTTGGTCTACTGCATACATTATGTTTCTTCCTTGATTTTGGCATTCTCCTTCCAACCATGTATTCCTACCCTCACATTCCAGCTACTGCTATCTGCTGAACGGTTATCTAGTGCCCGGGTTCTGGATTGCTTTGTGTCTGTGTGCATGGAGGACATACTCATTCTCCCCGATGCCAAGGCTGAGATTCCTTGCTTATGTAGTCAGCTGCCACATTCTGTAAAGTCAAAGTTGTCTTTAATTTGACCAGATGGCAGTTACTGTTCCAGGCTCCCATTATCTTATCTATGATGTGTTACAATACAACTGGTGTTAATAGCACTGATGTTCTCCCATCCCACTTGGACTGAATCCATTTTTCTGTATAAATTTCCACGATCTTCAATGAAAGAAGTAATCAACTTCTCTTGTATTATCTACCTACTTAGTGCTTCTGAGAGTAAGACTCACACTGTCTCAAATAGCATTTGTGCTTAGACCTGGTGCTATTCTAAGCACTTTGTAATTATCAGCTCATTTAATTTTTATAACAACTCTATTTTCCCTGTTCTGCAGATGAGAAAACTTAGGCATAAGAGATGTTTAGAAACTTGTCCAATGCTGCCTAGCTAGAACAAGGGCAGAGTCATAATTTAACCCAACTGGTCTACTTCAGCATCCTCATGCAGTTCTCTAATTGCTGTTATCATCTCAACAAGGGTATTCAAAAATATTCAAGTCGTAAAGTGGTAAGAATAATGTGGGTTTACTTTAATTTTTTTTGTTTCCATTTTGAATGCTAAATGTTATTTGGACAGGTTTTCTGTTTTGTGTTGCTTCAGCAGAGTTGAAGTATCTTTGACTATTAGTGATATTAGTGATTTTTGCATCCAATCTATGCAAGTATTAAAATCTATTAGTTCAAGATATACTACCTTGAAATGAGTGTTCAAGGAGAAAATAGAGTTAAGAATGTTAGAGGCAAGTATGAAATACCAGAGGGCCTTGAAGGAAAGCACAGAATTTTTTTTTTTTTGGCAGGAATTAGAAAAGTAGGTAAAAGCTATCTGAGGTTAAAGATGAGGAGAGGCAGTAGGAGAATAGAGAGGAGAAACAAAATGAAGGATTATTATAGCTTGCTCAGAGGAAAGTAATGATGGTAAACTACAGACTCTGCATGTGTCCTTTCAGCATGTGGATGCCACTATTATTAATTGGACCCTAGAATTGAATAAGAAGCATATGTAATTTAGTAGGACACATCTCCTATTGAGGTGGCTTAATGTCAAAACATGGAAAGAAATAAAAAGAAATACAAAATATACACAGGGAAAAACATTTCTAATAAAAAGTTCAGTTTTGCATTCATAATGTTCAATTTATGTGATGATTGATATGACAATGTTGAAACCTGAACCAAGTTTTAGTTATTTATCTAAATTTGGTTTTAAGGTCAAATAATATGTGAAACTCTCTTCATTGTCACCAAGAGAGAAACATCCTAAAAATAGCAATAATTTTAAAACGTGCTGTGGGAGGAGAGTGTCATTCTCTTTGCTGTATTAATATCTGTAAATACAATCTCCATGGCATATAAACCAGCAGGATTATACTATTTCCCTTTGATGTACTTCTTTACCTCCCATTGATTTATTTGATTGGTTAAAAATGAGGGTTAAGGATGGTATGTGTTATAAAGATTAGGTCAATAACTAAGACTTGAACACTCTCTGTATTTTTGAATGAGACATGATAAATCATTTTTAAGAAGCTCTTTATCATCTCTCTGCTTCCTGTACTCATTTGGAAAAGGATAGATTATAGAAGAGCGGATGAAAGAAGGGAAAAAAATTAATGACAGTTTTGTTCTACTCAGCTGTGGCCATATTGAGCTTCATATTTTCTAAAGGAATCAGATTTCTGCATACAAATGTACTAAAAACATTTTACATGAAATGCTTCTGTGTTATCCTGGTAGCCATGCCTGTCCATGAGACCATCAACAGTGGCAATATTTACAGATTATATATCATTAAGTAAAGCAAAACAAAAACTCCTGAATTGTTCATTTGCTCTATTTAGATTTCCTTTTTGTAGTAGGCAGGCCTGGCATTTTTATGTCCCCATTTCAAGCTAATATATATAATTAAAACTCACTTATGACTGTAGGATTATTTAGATCTTAGACTAAAAAAAGTTTGAATGTATCACTGATTTTAGGAATTACCAACTAACAGTGCTAATAAAATGTAAAACCACTTTTGGTTGGTTTTCTTGCTTTCCAATTCTGTAGAGTCAAAGCTCCTTCCCTTATTACTGCAGCGTGACAGACTTCTCCCTCTAGGGGCCTTGGTACCCCGCTGCTTGCAGAAGGTTCTCAGTACCTCAGGTTAGCATCTCCTGTGCCCTTCTGCGTAACTGCAAGTATTTTGGGTCAAATGTGTAGGTTTTGGTGCACAGAAGCCAGTGGTCCTCCTCGCTCACCCTCCATACCTCCTTCAAGTGGCAATAGAAATAAATGATCTTCATGGGATCAGAACTTTTCCCATAAATGTTTCTTTCTGAAACTATCTGGAAACTAGAGCTCTGTCTGACCCAACAGCCAGCCTGAGGATAATCCTGGTCATGATATGATTTATCCCGTTCCCTCTGGAAATCAGCTTAGCCCAATTCTGTACTATACACCCAGTTTCAGAACTCAGAAACCTGGAAATTTCTCTCTGCCCATAGCTCTACTAAAGGAGAGATTTTCCTGGTGCAGAATGACTGCATTAAAATTATGCATAGATGAAAGTCTAGTAACCTAATACTCATTTTGAAGCTGTTACCTCCAGTGAAGGGGAACAGAAAATGCAATACCTGAAGAAAGGAACATGCATGACCATCATGTTAATAGCTTTCTTGCTGGTTAGAACACAGTGAGCAAATAAAAGTAAGTGTAAGAATTTAACAAGACTGAGGATATTAAAATGAATCATTACCAAGAAGGGGCCTAAGCGAAATACTGCTGAAGTAGATTCCTTTTGTGAACTTTATCACATCTTTGCAATGAGAGGTTTATTTGCTGAGGTTTGAAATTGTTATTGTTAAGCAAGGGATCTAAAAGCCGGAAAGCTGCCATTCCTGCATATGTTTCAAATATTTCCTTGCTGGCTATAAATAGCAGGTAACTCTGTGAGAGTCCTCTTGTACTTCTTTCAAAAGACATATATTTAAAAGTGTGAGTGTGGGGGTGGTGGCAGTGGCAGGATATACATCTGTGGGCTCATTAATTTTGAAACCCCATTGTGTGAATTCCAGGAGCATTAGGACCCCAAAGCCAAGTTCAATCAATATAATTTATAGACATGCTTGTAGCAAGAAACTGGAAAAGCACAACTTAATGTGGAACAGCAGATCTTTGTATCGGAAGAGAAAATAATACTTTGTATCTGGACTTATTTTACTCCAGCCTAAGTAATTTAGGACAAAGCAATAGTTCTTTGAATACAGGAGCTTCAGTTAATCACTAAGCAAAGTTGAATCTTCACACTCAGTTCCAGTAAATGTGATGAATGTGAAAATGTGGTCAACACTGCCTCCCTATGTATATGGAGCATATATAGTATCTCTGTTAGATATATCATATGAACAAATGTTACATATATGAATCATATGTAGTAAATCTTTTAATTATTAACTTTGAGTTTCATGACTTATGTGTAATTTATATGTCTATTCATATACAGTTTCTTTTGCTTTCTTTTTTTTTTTTTTTTTGAGACTGGGTGTTCTCTCATTGCCAAGGCTGGAGTGCAATGGCACAATCTCGGCTCACTGCAACCTGCACCTCCTGGGTTCAACCGATTCTCCTGCCTCGGCCATCCAAGTAGCTGGGATTACAGGCATGTGCCACCACACCTGACTAACTTTGTATTTTCAGTAGAGATGGGGTTTCTCCATGTTGGTCAGGCTGGTCTTGAACTCCCAACTTCAGGTGATCTGCCTACCTCTTCCTCCCAAAATGTTGGCTCACAGCCATGAGCCACCGTGCCCGGTCCATATGTAGCTTCTTTTTCAAGCCTCACAACTTGTCACTCCTTCTGGTTCCCTATCTTTTGCCAGCTGCAGGAATCACTTGACCTGATTACAGCCCTGTACAGCCTGAATGGGACCAACTTTGACCTCTGGAAAGAGGAAAAGAATCTCAAGACAAATACTTAATGGTCCAACATCAAGTCACCCTGATTTGCCACTTACCTGACTTTGAGCTTGAGTCCTGTTGACTGACTGGATAGTCACTTGATTTTTTGTGCCTAAATGTCAAGATCAGAGATGGGCTTACGTTAGGCTCTAATGAAAATGGTTCTTGACTTACCCAAAATCCTGTATCTCTGGGAAGAAGACAGCATTCCCAAACCCATCCTCCTGAATGTGGCTCCTACTTCTTCAATCTCTGCCATCTAGTTTCCAACTGTGAGTTTGCTTTCTTTTCCCCACTTTGTTCTGTCCTTTGAACTATGTGGCAGCCAAATTTATCTTCCACAAAAGTAGCTGCTCATAAAATAATTGACCACCTGACTTCTAAAATTCTCTGCCTTCTGTACTGGTTGCCCTCTGGACTTGGTGTCTCTCTCTCTCTTTTAATTGGCTTATTGCCCCATTCTTATATCTTTTATGTTGTGAAGATTTTTCTGTCTTTAATGTTATGAGGGTTTACTAAGACTCTCTAGTACCTAAAGATTGAGAACTTCTGTCTCCTCCCTGAATTTAGTCGTTCCACACTTGCTTCTTAGCTCTGCACCTGTTTAATCAACTTATTTCCTTCCAGCTCTATTATTATAGCCTGGCCCTTAGCTCTAAGTCATTTACCCTGAAGTCTTTACTTTCCTAATGTCAATGTTTAATGTGCTTTGACTGGGGAGGCTTCATCAAGCTATGTGACACAGAGGAAATATTAGGTCAGTGCAGATGTAATTGTTATTTTTGCCATTATTTTTAAATGGCAAAACCCGCAATTATACCTGCACCAACTTAATAACATAAAGCTTGAATTTGGTGCCACAGAGACTTTTGCGACTGTTGACGTTGTTGTGCATTTTTTTCCTTCCACTTCAGTTAAAAATGAAACTTTTGTGAGGGGGTTGTGCAATTCACAGCAGTGTGCCTCTCTCAGAGCCCCACACACCTCCTGTGTCACTAAGGATTTGGTGAGATAGGTAAATCATCGGGCATGTGATAGAACATGGGATTTATTAGAGGAATTGGGCATGGTGCAATTGAGAGAGGTTGTTAAGCAGTGTATGTATGGCTGTTGCTTTTGCATCTGGTGCCAGGCCTGAAGTGAGCAGGGATTTGGGAAAGAAAGATAGGCGTGAACTGAGAGAGCAAGGGCAGACTAGAATCCATGAGGATAATCTGGAAACTGAGTTGGTTTGTCAGAACTCTCAAGCCTTTAGTTTCAATGAGTCGGATGACTCTCAGGAGAAGCTGACGCTGTCTTTCAGGGTCCTAAAAATGCACCTGGCCTGGGAGTAGGCAAACCTAAGGAAGAGATAAGAGAGAAGCCAACAAGGTGAGCCCGCATGACCACAACACACGTGAACTCCACCTCTGACGCGAAACTGATCTGCCAAGTGAAACAAGAATCCTGGTTCGCTTCTGGAGTTCATTCTTTTCACAAATTTCTCTTGTGCTCAGCTTAGCCAAGAACCATTGAGAGAAAGGAATTCTGAGAAAGCTGAAGCTTAGCGAAACTGACAGTGCAGAGACACCATATGCCATTTTTTCTTTCTACCTCCAGTTCAAGTCATAGCTAAAAAGGAGTGTTGAAAAAAATATATATACATTCTCTGAGTCTGGTTTCAATGACCTAACTGAATTGGCAATCTCTGATTCAGTCAACATGATTGGTTTATTCCATTTGCCAAGAAATTGAACATCTGATCAAGTCTTTTAGTCCTTGTTCTTGAAGCTGGATTAAGTTATTTCTCTTTGCACAGTTTCTGTGTGTCTAGGATTTAACAGGACCTCTGAAGCTATGGCTATAACAATTTCGTACTTCTTTCAGGCATGATGGGAGGGATAATTGGTTTATGACACATGTGGCCCTTTTAAGCTTCCTAGGTGGAGGTGAGGGGTATCACGCCGCCCACATTCATAAAGCTGTTTTACTTATCCAGGCCCACTGCTGATAATCCTGATATGAACACCATAGGCTGCTCTTCTGAGGGCAAAGTTATTTTAGTTTTAGAAAGATTTCCAAAGCTTTTTAAGCCTGTTAGAGCTCTGAAGGTCTGGAAGACTGATGCATTTTTCACCATATTAAATAATACATTCAAGTGTAAGTGGCTTTCAGAATGAGGAACTAAAGAAAAGGCCACAAGATGAAGCTGCTCTTGCTGTGTCTCCAAGGTGACTGGCACATAGCAATAGGCCTGCTCCCGGACAAGGCTGAGAACAGTGGTCTTGGTGAAGAGCTATTGTGTAATCAATACAGCTCCCTTCAAAGCTGTCACTCACAGACTACATCTGACTAAATTCCTCAAAATATGCACTTCAGGGTTTGGGAGATACAATTTGTTCTTTTTGGCAGAAAAGAAAATAGTCCACTGCATCTATCAACTTCCACATTTAAAAATCTAAGATGATATATTAATTTTTTGAAAATGAATCCCTTGAGAACTTAGATTTGTCACATTTGCAAGTGCGTACAGGGAGACAAATCTGAAATCTGAGAAACATGTTCTTGACCAACCTTAGCATCGGAAGGTTAGGATTCTTCAATCCAGTGTCCGCTACTTAACTGACTCGGTGTCTTTTTCTCTGAAAAATGTTAGCATTTCTTAATACTTGGAATGTCTACGGAATTTGTATGTCAGCCAATATTCTGTTAAACTCAGAATATTAAACCTGAGTTGTAAGCAACAGAGAAGTGATTTCAGTTGCAAATTTCATTCCTAATTTCTAAATTAGCAGTTCCTAAATCTTCCAGCAACACGTCTATACTGTGTCAACAAGTCTATAAGTCTATAACGTGTCATTTAATCATTGATAGAGATAAAAACGATTTTCTTTAGGTTAGGCTCTCATGAGAATGGTTTTTATCAATGCTTAGAGGACACTTTATAGACTTGTTTTTATGGTCAGCCCCCACATCCATGTGCTGTGCGTCTGTGGATTCAGCTAACTGCAGATCAAAAATATTTGGAGAAAAGGGATGATTGTGTTTGTCCTGAACATGTAAACAGTTTTCTTCCCTAAACAATGCAATATTACAACCATGTGTTCAGCATTTACATCATGTTAGGTATTCTAAGTAGTCTGGAGATGATTTAAAGTACATAAGAGGAAGTGTGTAGGTTATATGCAAATACAACTTTTTTATGTAAGAGATGGGCATCTGTGAATTTAGATATTCTGGAGGGTCCTGGAACCAATCCCTTATAGATACCCAGGGATAATCCAGCATTTAATGATGGTTAAACACAATCTGATTAAAACCTCTAGTATTATGTGAAGGGCAGTGTAAGGACCCTGAAGTGTAACAGTGGGGTCAGAGAGGAGGGGATGGAATTGAGATCTCTTAACTTTGGCAGGAGTGGTAGGGGCGGTGGGAGCCAGCAGGGTTAGAGAAAAAACACAATCTGGAGGTTTCTAGCTTGTACCATTGAGTAGATGGCAATGCAGTGAACTGAGAAAGAAAGTGCAGGAAAAGGAGCTGGTGGGAGATGAGATCAGTATGTAACTAACATCTGGAACTAATGGCCGCATCACAGCAGCATCTCTGGAAATTCTTACTGGCTTTCCCGTCACTATCCATCCTCCTGAGCACCAAAAAAACAAAACAAAACAAAACAAAAAAAACTTTCCCTTCTCCCCATCTGCATTTAATGAAGGGAAGTCACAGCTGCTTTCCATGTCCCTACAGTTGGAAAGCCCTGTGATACTGTCAGCATTTCAGCGTGGTTGTTTGGCACTAGTTCAACTCGTGGGTGGATTTCCCTGTTGGTAATAATAGTGTGTTGGCTGTTTTCAGCACTGGTGGTATGTCCGCTGCTTGGCATATGAAGCAGAATTGCTGAAATAGGGCACCTGAGAAAGTATCTTAAAATTGTGTCCTTTTAAAATGTTAACTAATAAATTCTAGTTTGATGTTTTACCAGGGCCTGTGGGATTATGGGTAATAAAAACTAAAAATGTGAGGCTGATGTGCTGGAAGCAATGATAAAATTTGCTTTTTGTGCACTTTTAGAAAATGCATAATGTTCTAGGTCAGACGGCACAGTAGCTGTCGCACTGTGTTGGCATCTTGTCACTCTTACTTTATCCTCTGCATAGGATTGTGTTTGTTCAGACTGAATTGCATTAAGCTGTTCCTTATTAGAGTAAGATATACTCAGTTCCATAAATACTGAATTAAATCCACTTGGCTATTTTAATGGTGGTTTTTAATCCAGCCTCTTGCTTTTTATGCTCCATCTTAATAAACTCAGATGCATTAAGTGACAATTGAGATGTTCTTTACATTCTTATGTAATCAGAAAATGGGGTTTCATGAATATTAACTTATTGTGTGGGTGTGTTATAATGCACATTAAAATTTTTTTATTGTCTACCAAGTATAACTTTTAATAGAGTGGTCCTGCCCTTGTGTAATTACTTTTGCATTTTTCAGAATACCTACCCACATATAGTATGATTTGGAATAGTGGTCGTAGATGTTATACTCTGCCCAAAGAAAAATAGAATGATAATGAAAATAGGGCTCTCTAAAACATGAATTTGGAAAATTTAAATGGAGCTACATGTTTAAAAATATCTGAACATGTCATCTCTTAAAACCTTAAATTAACTCCCCAGGTTTTGCCAAGGTTACTTTATTATAAATAAAAATTCGATTTCCTTATCTTTAATGTCTTTACGTAGGTACAATGAGCATTCCTTTGCTTCTCCTCTGGACAGTCACAGAGTCATTTAATTCGTGCTTCAAGTGTTCTCTTACCCACCCATTCCTTTTGCCACCACCACGCTAGTTAGGTCTTTATCACATTGTCCCTGGGAATTCTGACAAGTCTTTTTAACAGGAGTTACTGCTATATTAGTCTATCCATTCTTCATCATGCCAGATTAATCGTCTTTAAAATGGATTTCTTAATATTATTATTTTCAGAAATGACCAGTGCATTTCTGTTTCTCACTTTATGGATGGGATATGAAATTGAATCCTATAGCATCCAAGGATTTTCACAACACAGAACTATATTTAATATTATATGTCATCCACCAGTCTTTATTTATTTATGGTTTTTTGGATATGGAGTCTGCCTCTGTTGTCCAGGCTGCAGAGCAGTGGTGCGATCTCTGCTCACTGCAACCTCCACCTACCAGGTTCAAGCAATTCTCTTACCTCAGCCTCCTGAGTAGCTGGACTACAGGTGCACACCGCCATGCCCAGCTAATTTTTTGTATTTGTTTTTAGTAGGGGTGGAGTTTCGCTTTGTGGCCTGGGCTGGTTGTGAACTCCTGAAGTCAGGCAATCCTCCCCGCTCGGCCAGTGCTGGGATTATGTAGTAAGCCACCACACCTGGCTCCATTAGTCTTAAGCTAGTATTTTTATTGTTCAACAAAGATAGATTTTTCTTTGCCTATTGTATATTAGTCAGGGTTCTCTAGAGGGACAGAACTAATAGTGTGTGTGTGTGTGTGTGTGTGTGTGTGTGTGTGTGTGTGTGTGTGTATGTATTTATTAAGTATTAACTTACACAAGGCCCCACAATAGACTGTCTGCAAGTTGAGGAGCAAGAAGAGCCAGGCCAGGGCCCAAAACTGAAAACATGGAGTCCAGTGTTCATGGGCAGGAAGCGTCCAGCACAGGAGAAAGATGTAGGCTGGGAGGCCAGGCCAGTCTCTCCTTCTCATGTTTTTCTACCTGCTTTATATTCACTGGCAGCTGATGAGATTGTGCCCACCAGATTAAGGGTGAGTCTGCCTTACACAGCCAACTGACTCAAATGTTAATCTCTTTTGGCAGCACCCTCACAGACACACCCAGGATCAATACTTTGTATCCTTCAATCAAGTTTGACACTCATGATTAACCATCCCACTATTCCTTCCCCTTCCTAAATGCCCTCCCAACTCCTCCGTCTAGCTAAACTATACCCCCACTTCAGTGTTCTGCTTCCAGGCTCATCCCCTCTTTGATATTCCCCTTCAATGTCCCCTGACTTAATTATCTCTACCGCACTGTTTAGCAGCTAATAAGATGCTGTTTTAGTATGCAGTACTCTGAGGCAAAAATAAGCTTTTACTTTTTAAAAATATTTAACTGTGGGAAACATCTCAACAAACACAAAAGTAGACAGTTTAGTATAATGAGCATCCATATATCCATCACCCACCTTCAACAATTATTAATTCACAATGAGTCTTGCTTGATCTGTGCCTCACTTGTTTTACCTCCCATAATATTTTGGAGCAAATCTCAGGTATCATTTTATTTGTACATACAAAGTGAAATAAGCCTTTTGACAGTACTGTGTACCTGTCCTTAATTGCCATAGGCACCTGAATCCATCCTGCAATAGTCAGGAGGCACCTACCTAGTCCAAACATCTATCTCCATATTATTAAGCATATCCATAACCACATATTTTTCATATCTATACAATGTTTACATCTGTATGCATGCATCTGTATCTACATCCATATCTCATCTTTGTAGGTTTATGTCTGTCTACCAGGAGGGGTTTATAATCAATAGATTTAATAACCTAGACTGCTATTATGGAATGAGAAGACATCATATTCTATTCATCCCAGTACAAGAATGATTCAATATTATTGACATGCTTTCTATCAATTTGTCACTGATTACCTATTACCCTAGGAGTGATTGCTCTACATGTGTCTCACTGGAGCCTATGTTGATCTGAACTCTGAGGTCTCTGGCCAGCCACTTCTTTTTCATTCCTCTGTTTTTGGCAATTGTATTTTCTTTTCTTCAGTAAGAGATGCTCCCTTGGGCTAGATGAGTAAGATCCCGATTATACTTCAGCTGGCAGCCGTTCTAGCAATTTTCTGAAGGCAGAAACACAGATGCAATGACACCACCATGAATATTTCCTCAGGGGATTCTGGGGAACTCACTGATATGTAGACTTTCTTTAGGGGAAAATTTTGAGTGGTGTTATGTCACTAACTCCTTCAACTCAACTTTTGTAAATACCAACCGTGTTCCAGATAGTGAGTTAGATGCTGGGTAGTTTGAGTTTTAAGAAAGGTATTGTCCCTGCGATAGATAGCCTTATAGATGCTGAGAAGAATTTGTTTAATGTGGTATTGACCATTCCGCTTTTCTTTCATTTCTCTACATTCTTCCATTCTGCTCCCGCTGTCCCCAGATTCCACCAGTCTGTGAGCACTCATCCTGTGTTCCCGCTGCAGGCTCCTCTGTCAGTTCTTCAAATGTCGATGTGCTTCAGGGCTCTCTATATTGTCCTCCTCTCTTTTTTATTGTGCATATTCTTCCAGAGATATCTCATGTTCTTTACCCTGGCGATTCATAGTGATGCTTCTAATTAAAATTCTCCGGTATTCCAAACTTGTACATCTCTAAGTTCACAGGGCATTTCTTCTTCTCTCTTCCAATCCTTTACTCCTCTCTCGTTGGTACCCCATACCCCTGCCAAAGTTTGGTTGTTAGTCCAGCATCATCCTCCTCTGCTCCCCTCATTCTCTGCGTCATGTTAGAAAGCCTTGCCAGATCTTTTCTTAAAAAAAAAAAAATCCTCAACTCCTCCCATTTTCCATTAATAGTTTTATTAGCTTTGAATCTCTTCCTTAGAATATTCCCAAAAATCTATCAGATCGTCCTGCCTCTTCTTACCTCCTTCAATCCATTCTGCATATCAGAACAACCTTTACAAAATACTCCATGAAACACAAAGTCTAAAAGTGAAACACAATATTATCTTGATTAAAAATCTTTAAGATTCTCCATTGCCTATATGCTAAACTCAAATCCTCTACATGCAGCAGGTTCTTCAAACCTTAACTTTCTCTCCACTAGTCCCATTCTCTTCCATGATTTCTCCTTTCCTCTCTCATCTGTGCTCTCCCTAACACCCACAACATACACCATTCTCTTATTTCCACGTTACATTCAACTGCTTCTGTGTCTTATGTATGGAAATCCATTATCTTAGTTTCCCAGGAGAAACCTTCTTCATTTTCTAGGACAGTTTATTTGTTGTTCTTTACCCGAAGTCTCTCTTTCCTGCTTAGGCAGATTTGACCTCTCACATTTATATTTCCACCACGCTTTGTACATAATTTTGTAAAGCAGTGGTCCTCAACCTTTTTGGCACCAGGGACTGGTTTTGTGAAAGACAATTTTTCCACGGTGGTGGGGTGGGCAGAAGGTTTCAGGATGAAACTGTTCTACCCTCATATCATCAGTCATCTGATTCTCATAAGGATCATGCAATCTAGATCCCTCGCACGCACAGTTCACAATAGGGTTCATGCTTCTATGAGAATCTAATGCAGCCACTGATCTGATGGGAGGGGGAGCGCCGGTGGTAACACTTGCTGGCCTACAGCTCACCTCTGGCTGTGCAGCCCAGTTCCTAACAGGCCGAGGACCAATACAGGTGTGTGGCCTGGGAGTTTTGGGATCCAACCAAGCCACTGCATTGCATTATCTGTTTGCACATATGTTGTCTTATACTATGGGTCCACTGAGGAGAAGAACAGAATTAAATTCACCTCCAATTTCCCAGTATCTAATGGAGTATGTGTTCTATCAAACACAAAATATGTGTGTGTAACAGAGTGGATGAAAGAATAATGGAAAACTTTAAAATTCAGCTACATATTTGTATATTTCTAAAGTTTCTGGGCATAAATTCTGACTCTACCACTTTACACTCCTTAAAACTAATATTTTGATATGGATTTGATAATTAATTTTACTCTTTTAGATGTTTGTAGCCCATGTTAAAAACCAGCCATTTTGAGTCACGTTTTCTGAAGGAACCATAATTCAAACTTCATGTTGGATCTTACCACTAAGTGTAGTGAACACTTCAGGATTTTTTGGCTGTCAGGCCTCCGAACTTTCTTTGGTTTTCACTGTGTGTCTTAATGGGACACAGAGCCTGCATCCTACTAGAGATCCAGAAAGCCCAGTTCATTTAGATTCAGTCTCATGCTTGCCATCATCTAGCCGAGAGACTTGAGGTGTAGGCTTAGCCAACCAGACCAAGACTCTACTGGCTTGGACTTTGAAGCAGTGACGGAAAAATCAGACAGCAAAATGCATTCCTTTGTATAGAAGCCACACCGGTTTCCCAGGGTGGATGGTGGTAGCCAGGATTATGCCCTCTCTAGTGTCAGAGGTAGCAGTATTCTCCCTTAATTTCCTTTGGTCCTGGCACCTACCTGATATTTCCTTGTTCTTCCTCATTCTCTAAGTCTCATTCCAAGCCTTCCAAGGAGTTTCCTGAGTTACTCCATTCTTTTTGATAAAATCATTTCACTTCTATTGGCCAGACTCAGTTTCTGTTTCTTTCAGCTAGTAAAAGTGACTAGCTGGACGTGATGGCTCACGCCTGCAATCCCAACATTTTGGAAGTCTATCGCGGGCTGACACTTGAGGCCAGGAGTTCGAGACCAGCCTGGCCAATATAGCAAAACCCCGTCTCTGCTATAAATACAAAAATTAGCTGGGTATGGTGGTGCACGCCTGTAATCCGAGCCAGGCGAGGGGCTGAACCATGACAATTGCTTGAACCTGGGATACGGAGGTTGCAGTGAGCTGAGATTGCGCCACTGCACTACAGCTGGGGAGAAGAGTGAGACTCTCACTCAAAAAAAAAAAATGGATGAAATTTACTTAAGCAAAATTATTTAAGTGGAAGACTGTGCTAGTATGCATCTAACTGAAAAATTGATGCATTTAATTCACTAAAGGCACTGGGCACAGCTATCTCAAGTAATGAACATAGAAGCAAAAGTGTTCTTCTAACACACCACCAGGGAGCGGGCTCCATGGGTAAATGGCATAAGTAATTTATGGACAATAACCATTGCATTAGACCTTCAGATATTTCTTTATCTTCTTTGCAAGCCTTTCCCCAGGTGCCATCTGAAAGGGAAATAGTAGGTGGTTAATGAAGGTGTTCTCAGTGGTATTATTTGCTGCCTCAAGAAAAAGGAATGGAGCAATTGTCTGCAGTCATAACCAGCTGTTGCAAAGCTCTGTAAGCCTTAATGGCTGTTGTTTCAATACAGCTTTTCAGGAGGAAAAAAAATCAATCACACTAAAATAAATTATCCATGGGAAGCATTTACTTGCCATTTTTTATGAGAAAATTACTGTACAGAGACTTAATTGTGCTTTCTGGATATGGTTTAAAAGTCAAAAAGCTAATGAATTATGTTTGTGCTTATATGTTTGGCTCTTGTGAGTTTACGAATTATCACTGGGACATCTGTGGCACCTTTACCACTGAAAGCTGTGTGTGATGTTGAACTTTAAGCAACTGAAAATATGAAAGAAAAATGCCATACTATTCGGTTGAGAACATGAAGTATTACTAAATGGAACAGATGGGTACCTTAAGACGTAAATGTGTCAAAACCATAGATTCTTTTGTCTCTTAAATTGGACCTTTGGTGGCAAGAAGAATAGTGAGCAACCTGTGCATCAAGCTATCCAGATATCTTCCTGCTACTCAGACATCAGATTCATGGGCAGGCTGGCCTGTCAATAAACTAGTAGTTGCTGGGTCTGAGTTATGTTTTGAAAGCAAAACCGTAGTCTCTACCAGTGTTTCCAAAGGGTGGCCCTTGAACCACATGTCTCAGAATTACTCAGGGTGCTTATTCAAAGTGTAGATTCTTTGGCCCCATCCTATGCACTTGAATTAGAATCTCTGTGGGTTTATCCTGCACAGATGTGATGTTTCCTGAATGATTGATACACACTTATAGTATCGATTATTGACAATGTCTCGCTCTTAAACATTTTTCTTTGGGCCAGACTTAATCCTAATCAAAATGTGAAGTACACATTTCTATGCGCGACTTTCTCTTTCTCTTCCATCCCTCCGTCTCCTATCCTCCGCTCTTCTCAATTCATTTGACAGCATCTCCTCACCACATCCCTACCTTTTCTATACAATCTATTATCTGGTACCTTGCTTCTTACTGTTTTCCCTTAACACCTTCTGCTTTCTGTGACCCAGACACTCAGAATTTGCCTATTACATTCCTTGAACTCCATTGTTTTGTTAAAACAATTGTACTGGATAATTTTTTCTAAACAGAGTCTTGCTTTGTCACCAAGGCTGTAGTGCAGTGGCACAATCTTGGCTCACTGCAACCTCTGCCTCCTGGGTTCAAGCAATTCTCCTGCCTCAGCCTCCCAAGTAGCTGGGACTACAGGCACCCACCACCATGCCCAGCTAATTTTTGTATTTTTAGTCAAGACAGGGTTCACCACGTTGGCCAGGCTAGTCTTGAACTCCTGACTTCATGATCCACCCACCTCGGCCTCCCAAAGTGCTGGGATTACAGACATGAGCCACCGTGCCCAACCTGTCCTGGATTTTATCCTCACAGCAAGGTCATCTAAAGCAATAACAAACTATTAACAAGTTACTCTGAACTCATGAGAGGTCTTGAGAAAATTAAGAAGAATCCTTTCTCTCTGAGTGACCCTCAGGCATATAACAGAACCTCCCCTCTGTAAAGCACCAGGTCTCTTCCAAGGGGGTCAATTAAGTATATATATATATATATATTTTTTTTTTTTTAGCTAGTATGCTTTTAATAAATATTTGTTAAAAGACTGGTAGAAATTTCGGCCCATGTTGCAGAGAATAGTAGCACAAAACATAGGTTTGTGAGAGAACTAAAGCTTCTAGTTCAGAAACGGAGAATAAGGGAAGGCTTTTAGGTGGCTAGAAAATGGTTTAAGTTCTGAGTGAAGTCAGAATATGCTGAAAGCTCCAAAAATGTCATTAAGACATTAGAGGGATATCTAGTGCCCAAGTGAGAGAGCAGAAGGTAGGGAGGGGTGTGTGTGTGTGTGTGTGTGTGGTGGGAGAGCTGGGGAGCAGAAGGGCAGAATAGTTTTTAAGTCTTAAAGGACTGTAGGTAGGAGTTCAACAGACAAGTCTGAAGGGATTCTAGATGAAGGAAACAACATGAGCAAAGACAGAAATAGGAAGGGCCTGAACTTGCATATCTAGCAGTCTAAACTGGAGACAGGAAGGGAGGGGGTTGATGTTAGAAGAATTGAGGAAGCAAAATCTGAAGGGAATTGACTACAGCTGTATGTGGGTGTGTGGCAGAGAGGAGGCTGGCTTTGCTTTCAAGTCCAACTGACACTAATACATTTGGAGTTTGACTGTGATAATAGCCACATCTTTCTATAAGTATTAAAACTGTTTTCTCTGGAAGTCTCACCCATGTAGAGTTTGGCTCTCTTATAGCTCCCATGCATTAGTGAAAATGCAGCTCCTATTTTTGTCCTGGGATTATTTGCTGAAAGCACTCATGTGATGATTGTCTTATTACTGGAATTGCCCAGGTAACATTTTCAGGAATGGAGAAAGCATATTTGAACATTTTAGTCTGCTTTTCTTTTGAAATGTGAAGCATGATTTTCTTGAGTGAGACTAGAAACCAAAAAGGCCCTTAATCTGATTTCTTTCCATCAGAAATAAAGAGCATCACAATTTTGTTGTTTTAGTGAAGGAGAAAACATTACCCTTAGGCAGGAAACTATAGGAAAAAAGGAAGAGAAACATTATAGTCACGTCACAGGCAAAGAAACAAGGCAAACCACATTAGGGAGGATCCCTGCTTTTTTTTTATTTTTATTTTTTGAGACAGAGTCTTGCTCAGTTGTCCAGACTGGAGTGCAGTGCCACGATCTCGGCTCACTGCAACCTCCTACTCCCCTGGTGCAAGGGATCCCTTCTTACCCAGGGGGCATTTAGTGTTAAGTGTTGGAGTCTGTTAATCCAATAATAAGATTTAGGAAGAAGAACCTAAAATCTTTTATTTAAATAGTAATCTTTTCCCCTATGAGTTCATTTGACATTACATGTATTTTTGAAATGTAGATTTAAAAGATCTACCTATAAATACTTTATGTTTACCCTGCCTTTTTGATCCCTGAGACATTTTTTCATATTTTGTTTCTGTGGCATTTCTTCTAGGATTCAGTTTCTTTTTTGAAGAGTTTGGAATGAACCAATTGCACATGGGTATTCTGGCGAAGAGTGATAGGAATCTTTCATATCCGTCATCTGGCCTCCTTCCTTTCAATTTAAACATATTTCTGTTACTTTATTTGGCAGCTTGTCTCTGTATTTCTTCAGCTTGCATAAAGAAGTAAATTTTGCTCTAGGAGTGGAGAAGAGATTATTACTGAAACCTGCTTATTTTAGGCCCTAAATTTAATATGAAACAAGAAACTTGGTTGTTTCACCGTTAGTAAGTTCACATACTAGAAACAAGACAGGAAATAATCCACACAGAATGCAGGCAGTTAATCTCCAAAGCTTTCAACTGCCACAAAAGTAAACTAAAAATGTTAGTAATATTTCTAATTCTGATGATAATTAAAGTGCATTATTTACCCCACAGTGTAAAGAGACCTACCTAATAATTAAACAGTGACATTTATAATTTAAATTTCATTGTGGTTGTTGTTGAGATGGAGTCGCACTCTGTTGCCCAGGCTGGAGTGCAATGGTGGGATCTCAGCTAGCTGCCGACTTCAGCCTCCTGAGTTCAAGCAGTTCTCTTGCCCAAGCCTCCCAAGTAGCTGAGATTACAGGTGTGTGCCACCATGCCTAGTTAAATTTTGTATTTTTAGTACAGACAGGGTTTCACCATGTTGGTCAGGCTGGTCTCGAACTCCTGACCTCATGTTCTGCCCACCTCGGCCTCCCAAAGTGCTGGGATTACAGGCAGGAGCCACTACACCCAGCCTCGTTTAAACTTCTAAAACATATTGGAATTTTCCTTTTTTATGATTTTAAACTTATTTAATATTCACAACACAAGCTAGCTAAGGCGTGGCAGATTTAGATAGATGATAGATAGGTAGATGGATAGATATTTTTTTTTGCTGTGTATGAAAATTGACCTAGTAAATGGCTAGGGGTATATCTGACAGCAGGTAAGTGACAAAACCAGAACTTAAATCCTGATAGTCTTCTGACTTCAAATGGGCATGGCGCCAAAAGTAAAGGATGTAAATTGCCTCCCTATTTTTATACAGAAATTTAAAATAAGGGTGTCGCTAATGTGAAAAGGCACAGTATACTTCAGCAATGAATTTTTAAAATGTATTTTAAATTTTATAAAATATATACCCTGTGAAAATATTTGACAAAGATGGTCTATAGTACTTAAGTACTACACGTTATTTTGAAACCTGTGTTCATTGCGAAACGACTAAAGTGAACGAATTAATGTTCATTATTTCACGTACATTTTTGTAGTGAGAACACAAAATCTACTCTCAGCAGTTTTCAAGAGCATGATACATTGTATTATGTAGTCACCATGCTACGGTTAATGGATCTCTCAAACTCATTCTTCCTATCTCACTGAAATTTTGTATGGTTTGACTAACATCTCCCCACTACCCACTCCCACTCCACCCTCCGGTAACCACAGTTCTCCTCTCTCCTTCTGAATTCAGTGACAGATTCCACATGTGAATGAGATCATGTAGTATGTCTTTCTGTACCTGTTTTATTTCACTTAACATAGTGCCTGCCATGGGTTAAGCTGGCAGGCACTATGTTAAGTGAAATAAAAGTCCTTCTTTTTTAAGGCGAAAGAGGTTATATATAAATCTTGTAGGCCAGGTAACTGATATGAAGGATTCTATCTCTCTTCGCCAAAATACCCATGTGTGATTGGTTCATTCCAAACTCTTATGTTCATATATACGTCTTTTTATCCATTCACTTGCTGATGGACACTTACGTTGACTCCATATCTTGACTATTGTGAATAATCCTTTGATGAAATGGCAGGGATGTATCTCTTCAACATACTGATTTCATTTCCTTTGGTTATATACCCAGTAGTGGGATTGCTAGACCATATTGTAGTTCTATTTTTATTTTTTTGAGGATCTTATAAAACAGTAATAAAGGCCATTCTGATTAGGTCAACCTTGTGCAAAGGTTCCGTTTTCTCCACATTCTCACCAGTACTTAGTATCTTTTGTCATTTCAAGAAGATTTGTTTTAACAGGAATGAAGTGATATCTAATTATGGTTTTAATTTGCATTTTGGGGGATTAGTGATGAGCATTTTTTCATATGTCTGTTGGACATTTGTATGTGATCTTTTGAGAAATGTCTATTTTGATCCTTTGCCCATTTTAAAATGGAGTAGTTTTCTTACACTGAATTTCTTATATATTTTGAATATTAACACCTTATCGAGTATATGATTTGCAAATATTTTCTCTGATTCTCTAGGTTGTTTCTTTACTTTGTTTCCTTGGCTATGCAGAGGTTTTTACTTTGTAGCCCCACCCACTTTTCTATTTTTGCTACTGGTGCTTTTGGGTTCACCTTGAAAATATCATTGCCCAGACTGATGATACTGAGATTCTCCAGTATGGTTGCTTTTAGTAGTTTTATGCTTTTAGGTCTTGCATATAAGTCTTTAATCCATTTTGAGTTGACTTTTTACATGGTGGAAGATAAAAATCATTTTCATTCTTCTGTATATGGAAATCCAGTTGCCCCACACCATTTAATGAGATTATTCTTTCTTCACGGTGTACTCTTGGAAGCTGTTGAGTCAATTGACTATAAATATGTGGATTCATTTCTGAGCTCTCTACAGTATTCTGTTCTACAGGCCTATGTGTCTGTTTCTATGCCAGTTCTGTGCTGTTTTCATTAGCATAGTTTTGTAGTAAATTTTGAAGTCAGGTAGTGTGATACCTCCAGCTTTTGTTCTTTGCTCAAGATTGTTTGACTATTAGGATCTTTATAATGTGCTGCTGAATTCAGCATTCCATGCCCCTTCAGAGCTGGCATCTTGTGGATGGTGCCAAGGTTTACATCTTGTGCCCTCTGGAGTTGTGGCTCAAGCTGTACCTGGGCCTTCCTGGACCACAGCTGAGGCTGCCTAGGAGCACAATGTGGAGACAGAGACTTGATGTGAACATGAGCAAATAGCTCTGAGATCCCACATGGGCCCTAGTCTTTTTCCTTGAAATCATTCTTCCCTCAAAGGCCTGGCACTTCTGGGCCCATAATGAGCATGGTAGCCTCAAGGATCTCTGAGATGCCCTGAAGGGTATTCTTTAATTGTCTTAATGAGTAGCACTGGCTTCCTTCTGTCTATAGGAATCTATTTATCAAAGGGTAACTATACCACACCCTTGGTTTCTTTTCCTAAACACTATTCTTTATACGGCCAGGCTGAGAATTTTCCAAGTCTTTGGTTGGTTTTTTTGATCATAAGTTCCATTTTTAACTAATTTCTCTGTTTGCATTTTATTATAAGCAGATAATAAAAACCATGCAGCACACTGAACACCTTGCTTAAAGTTTTCTTATCCCAAATAACGTAGTTTATCACTCTTAAATTCTTCCTTTCCCAAAGCAGTAGGGACACATACACAATTCAGCCAGGTTATTTGCCACTTTGTGTAACAAGAGTGGATTTTCTTCCAGTTTCCAATAAGATAATCTTCATTTCCATCTGGAGACCTAATTAGAATGGGCTTTATTGTCCATATTTTTGCCAACATTTTATTTAAGACCATTTAGATGTCCTCTAAGATTTGAGACTTTCTGTAGCTCTTCTGTTCTTCTGAGGCCTTGTAAGAATCGTCCTTAATTTTCTGTTCATAGTAATACAGGAGGTTTTCAGTTTCATTCCAGAACTGTTCCAGCCTCTACCTGTGGCCCAGTTTCAAAGAGGTTTCTACATTTTCATGTATTTGTTACAGCAACACCCAATTCCTGGCATCAGTTTCTTAGTCAATTTACACTGCTGTAAACAAAATACCAGAGACAAGGTAATTTATAAAAAATAAACATTTATTGTTGCTGTTCTAGAGATGAAGTTCAAAATCAAGGAACTGATCAATTAAGTGTCTGAAAAAGACCTGGTCTTCATTTTTAACATGTTGCCTTATTGCTGCATCCTCTAGAGGAGACTAACAGTGTGTCTTCACATGGCAAAAGAATAGAAGGGCAATAAAACAATTCCTTCAACCTGGAAAAAGCTTTGCAGTGGAGCTTTTGAGCTTTAAAGCCAAAACGATGGCTAGAAACTATGAATTAAAAATATGACAGGATTTTATGAGAATGCTAGCAAAAAGTCAGGAATATGGGACTTCATGAAGTTTCCATTCAAAAAAGTTTTGTGATCAAAAATATCGAAGCACTTTGTCAATGTAAGAAAGTATATATATATGTGCTGTATAAGTAATATACAGCACAATGTTGGTATCAGCTTGCAGTTCTTAGATACTTCAGCGTGTTCTGTAGAAGTATGTCTCTAAGGGCCAGGCGCAGTGGCTCACGCCTTTAATCCCAGCACTTTGGGAGGCCAAGGCGGGTGGATCATGAGGTCAAGAGATCGAGACCATCCTGGCCATCGTGAAACTCCATCTCTACTAAAAATACAAAAATTATCCGCGCGTGGTGGCACACACCTGTGGTCCCAGCTACTCGGGAGGCTGAGGCGGAAGAATCACTTGAACCCAGGAGGTGGAGGTTGCAGTGAGCCAAGATTGTGCCACTACACTCCAGCCTGGTGACAGAGCAAGACTCCGTCTCAAAGAAGAAAAAAAAAAGAAATATGTCTCTAAGTCCCATCTGTCAGTGTTTCTTTCACGGTCCTAATTCTGAATTTAGTATCCCAAATTAAGCTTCACTGGAATGGTCAATTACTTGACTAGGGCTAGCATAGCTATTTCAGGAAAATTCTCAGTCTTTTTTTTTTTTTACAAGTTCCCAGTTTTTCATGCATCATCTGTTTTATTCTTACTTGGTTTTTAATTTGTTTTATAAAGTTCTTAAGGAGGACACATTACTTAACTTTTTCATAATGTATTATCTTGAAAACTGTCCACAGAGGTGTGTTTTTTTTTTCCCAGGACTGTCCTGACTTTTGGTAAAAAGAGACTCCCAACTCCATACTACCTCCCCACCCCATACTACAGAAGTCATGGCGACCTCCCATGCTGCAGGCCAGAAATCTCTTCTGGCTGAATCAGCCTAGGGTGCACCACTTAATAGTTTGATTTTTGTATCCTGACTGTGCTTCATATTCATCTTGAAGAGTATACTCTCATCATCTGACAATTCACAACAGAATGTTAAGAAAGGTGTTGTTCAGTCTAAAGAAAGGAAGAATAAAATTTTAGGCATTGTAGTGTAAACCAAAAACTACCTGAGACAGGTCTCAATTTAGAAGTTTATTTTGCTAAGGTTAAGAACATACCCATGACACAGCTTCAGGAGGTCCTGAGAACATGTGCCCAAAGCGGTCTGGCCACTGCTTGGTTTTATACATTTTAGGGAGACATAAATCATCAGTCAATATACACAATATATACTTGATTTGGTCCAGAAAGGTGGAACAACTGGAAGCAGGAGGACTTCCATGTTATAGGTGAATTCAAAGATTTCCTGATTGGCAGTTGGTTAAAAGAGTTTATCTAAAGACCTGGAATCAATAGAAGGAGTTTCTGGGGTTAAGATAAGGGGTTATGGGGACCAAGGTTTTTATTATGCAAATGAAGCCTCCAGGTAGCAGGCTTCAGAGAGAATAGATAGTAAATGTTTTTTTAAATCTTAAAAAGGTACCAGTAAATATTTTTTTATCTTAAAAAGGTACACTTAGTTCATTCTCTGTTGGATCAAGAAAAAGAGCTGGAAAGGGAAATGGATTCTCTACAAAACATACATTTTCCCTACAACAGACAGCTTTGCAGGGCCATTTCAAAATATGTCAAAGAAGTACATTTTAGGGTTAAATACTTTGATTTCTTTTAGGGTCTGCTGTCTGTCATTTGGTATCTTACTGCTACAAGGAGTTTGCTTCGTCGGTTTTAAGGTCTCCATTTTAAGTGCTGGTGAGCTGTGCTTGAATTCCAAAGGGTTGAGGGTTTAATGAAGCAGGTGGTTTCCCCCTCTCATCAAGGGCTAAATTAGTTTTTCAGGTATACTTAGGAATTCCCTTGCCCAAGAGGAGGGGTCCTTTTAATTGGTTGGGGGGCTTGGAGTTTTATTTTTGGTTGGCAGTGGCATAGGGGGAAGATATGAACAAGGAAGAGGCTTGCCCCATGTAGTTGCCTATCCATTGTCTCTACTTTCGTCTTTGGAAAATCCACCTGGTTTCCAGGACTTCCTGTGTATATTTCCTCATGGGTCTGTGAAGAAGAATGTGGTAGTCACTGATCCCTCCTAGACATTCAGGTCGTTTTGCTTCCGGGCATAGAGCTGAATTAAGTTCCTCACTTCCTTTGAAAAAGGAACCATGGGACTTGGTCTGGCTCATAAACAATGAGCAGAAGTGACCTGAATCATTTTCAAGAAGACACTTTCACAGTGATTGCACCACTCAGCATGCTCCCTTTTCCCCACTTCGCAATCATAGATGCACAGAGATGGAGCTTCCCTTGGCCTGAAAACCTGAGTGAGGGCAATAGAGGGCAAGGTGCTCTCCTCAGCTGATGTATGAAAAATAACATGAGCAAGAAATGCACCTTTGTTGTTTTAAGCCAGTGATATTCTGTGTGGTTTGTCATTACCACAATCTGGAGAGATAGAAGAATGAAATGGAATAAAACGTAAAATTGCTTCAAAAAGTTTAAACCCATGTAAGTCTGAGCTCTTATTTCCTTAGAGATGTCTGTTTTCGTTCATGAGATAGTCTCTAAATTTGTCACATTGTAAGCATTTTTAATTAAGTTCAGACTTGATATATGTACCTTATCAAATGATGTGTTTTGTTAGGTTGGTGCAAAAGTAATGGCAAAAACCACAATTTTGCACCAATCTACAAACAATTTCATTACTTTTAATGGCAAAAAACACAATTACTTTTGCACCAACCTAAATACATTGATGCACAGGATTCTGGAAGCTGCCTGCAAATCTTCCTTTGAAAGTGGAAACATCTTATCACAAAGAAGAAGCCATTGTTGGACAGTATCTATTTCTAGGATAAGGGATTATCCTGCTTTCCCATACCAGAGATCCATCAAGATTAATGTAGTAAGAAGTTGCTGCCATCTTCACTGGTCCTTCTGGAAACCTAAGACAATTTGGCCCTCATGTGTCTTTGTGTGCACCTCATCGCTTTTATGCTTTTGCTTGGTTACTCAATGAGAAAGTGAGGTCCTGATTAGGTTAAAACAGAGTTGAGAGTGCAAACCAGTTCCAGCAAAGCAGTTCCAGTGAATGGCAGAACTGCAGTTCTCAGTTAAATCTAAAATCACAGGTAAAAACCATTTGGAGGCCTAAAATAGGTAAGGGTTGTGAAATGTAATATAATGATTGACTCTAATAGTTTTTTTTTTTAAACCTAGAATACATGTCAACACAATAAAAGATCCTTAGATGTTTTGTCATTATGTGCTTCTGAAAAGCTAGTCTATTCCTCTTTCTTTTTCCTTCATTATCTTTCTTTCCATGTATTTGAACTTCGTTTTTCTGCTTCATTAACCTTCAAAGAAGCCGCGTAACAAGTGCTTGGCACATGTAATTTTAGGACCCTAAAAAGATGTCTTAAGTAATTAACAAGCACATAAAATATGCATTATCGATACATTAATCATTTTAAAAGAACTGTTAATAATTAATGATGTTATCAGTTATAACTCTTACTATTTCTAAAATAATACATTTTTCTGACCTTACAAAAACGTATCTAGTCAAACGGTTTTGACTCAGTTTATAATGTGTTCTTATTTGATACTTCAAGTTATGGGGCTTCTTGTAGTCTAAGCTTAGGTGGAATGTAAACCAGAAGTATGCTGACTTCTAAAAATGATCACTGATATGCTAATAAATAAGTGTTTTAACTTCTACGGTAGTTCACATGGATAGAATAATGGAGTCAAAGCCTTCAAGTTCTAGCCAGAAGAGAAGCCACTATTTTTTGTTTCATTTTTTAAAGTCTACTCTGCTTTATTTGCAAAAATAAAGGTATTTGGTTTGATGGGGTTTTTTTTCTCTCAGGAAGATTAGCACAGCGCATGTGATGCAGGGTGCCTGCCCTATTTGAGGGCTTTTTATGGATAGTATTCTGATCTCTAGGCTTAACAAGCAGCTTTTTTAAAGCTTGAGCAAGCAATAAAAGCACTCCTTCCCTGGGGTGACCCAAGAGTCTAAAGAGATTATGTGTCTTCACCTCAGAGGAATTCTGCCTAGCCTGAAGTAAAATACAGAACCTATGCAAATAAACCTATTGTGCGGAATTAGAGGCCACATACAGATGAGATGCTTAGCTAATAAAATCAGTAGGAGAAAATATTTATACATTTTAATATGCTTAGTATGTTATTTTTGTTTCTTACCATGTCACCGTGGGTGTGGAAGGTATCTGCTTAATCGGGACCATCTGCATGGAAAACTTACTTAAAATAGAGGAAGAATGCACGATTAGTGTGTATGTATTAACATAGACACACACATGCTCAGGAGGAGTAATTTTCCCTTGTAAGGTTTAAATTCCGAAACCTTTGGATCCAAAAAGCTGATAGTTTTGACTGAAAACTTCCAGTTGACTGCCCTTCCTGAAATATTCTTTGTGCTTATGTTTTGCTTAGCTAGTTTTTTCCTTTTCTCCATTTTTGCTGAAAGAACAATTGGGATGTGGCCAAGCTGGATGATTCAGGAGACTCAGGGAGAGATGTTCTCCACACAAAACAGCCATTGTAGTTTTTCTGGGAAACCACTGGTGGTTCATTTCAGTATGTGTCCAAATTGTTATTGTCCTGTCAGGCTTCAAAACTGTCCACATTTTAAGATGGGAAAGCACCTAAATAGGTCCGCGGAAAATGAGTTTAGCTAAGAAAGGAAATGAAAGCAGGTAATATTCCCAATCAACAGCAAAAGTACTACCTCATGATAAAGGAATTATATATAACAAAAGTTACAGTATCTAAGAAGTTGCAAAGATTGACCAGTCTTCTCAGGTAGCTCACTGGGTGGGACTTGACTTTCCAATTTACCAGTGTTTTGTTTCCAAAATGCAATTTTTCTACTTGAACAGTGAGAATATTATAAATCTTAAGTCGTGAACTATCAATGAGAATAATACTATTTGTAATAGATTCACTAAATTAGGGAGAAAAAAAGGACCAAGCCATTCACATTGTCATTAAATTGCACACCCAACCCAAAAGCTGTTACAAATAAGATTAAGATGCATTGCAAGGCTGGGTGTGGTGGCTCATGCCTGTAATTCCAGCACTTTGGGAGGCTGAGGCAGGTGGATCCACCAGGTCAGGAGTTCCAGACCAGCCTGGCCATCATGGTGAAATCCTGTCTTTACTAAAAATACAAAAAATTAGTTGGGCATGGTGGTGTGCACCTATAATCCCAGCTAGTCAGGAGGCTAAGGCAGGAGAATTGCTTGAGCCCGGGAGGCAGAGGTTGCAGTGAGCCAAGATCGTGCCATTGCACGCCAGCCTGAGTGACAAGAGCAAGACACCATCTCCAAAAAATAAAAAAGAAGATGCATTGCATTTTGTTTGTTGCTGACTTAGTAAGCAGTTTAGAGAAATGTCAGTGTAACTGCATTATTTGAGTAGTCGGTGAGCAAGCATCTGCTGTGTGAAAGACTATATGCAAGTTAGGCTATGGTTTATTATGTACACAAATAAAAACTCGTAGAAACAATCCGAAGTTGGATAAGCTTCCCAAGGCTTTCATGGGCAGCACTGATTCAATAAGAGCATTAACTCAAATTCCTCATCAAACTTTACAAATACTTCTTGAAAGGAGAGCCAGAAAATAACCTTAAAAGAATGGAGAAGAAACTCTGTAAAGTATATCTATAAAATCTAATTCAATTTAATGGTTCAGAAAAGTATTGTTGAAAAAGATTGAACTCATTCACAACTTAATCACCAACATTGTGCAAACAGTAGTAAAAACACCTGCTATTTACATTAATGGATTACAGTAATTACCTTGTAGATATTAGTTGCCCACTTACCCTCTGAACCTCATTTTCCTTACCTATGAGGTGGGGGGAACTCAGAATGCCTGCCCCATACCATTAACTTGAGGACTAACCAAGTGACGCACATCAACCAGTAAATCAAGTGTCTTGGGCTATGGAAAGCTTTTTCAAATATGGAATTCAGATCATTTATCTCCTATGTCTTCCCAATTGCATTGAGAATAAAACCCAAACACAGTATCATGGCCTTTGATGCCCTAAGCATCTGGCAATTGTCTATATCTCTGTCCTCATGTTATATTCCCTTCACGCAGCGTGTGCTAGTCTCAAGTATTGGCTGTCTTCTGATGCCCTGAATCCAGCAAAGAAATGCTCACCTCAGAATCCTTGTATCTCTTGCTGCCTGTTCCTGGAATGTTCCTCTTCATGACCTTTCAGAGATGCTACTGTCATCATTTACATCTCAGTTCAATGTCTCCCTCCTACAAGAAGCCTTTCCTGATGAGCAGATGTGAAGCTTTTCAGCCCCTCAGCTCACCTCATAACACTCTGCCATTTTCATCTGGTTTATTTTCTTTGTAGACTTTATTGATGACTGAAAGATAACTTTCAGAGAAAGGCAAAATCATAACCCTCATAAATAAAAATGAAAATTTTAAAGATTCTATTTTATCCCTTAATTAACATCCTAGCAGATATTAGGACGAGTTCAAAAGACAATCTGTAGATCTGGCAAATTTATATATAGATCAGGAACATTTAAGTGAATGTGCAAATGGAGACTAAACTGGCTTTTTTGGGGGGGGTGGGAGAGGTGGGGGAAAGTCCGTTTTTCCTCACTAAACTTCAGGTATACAGATGCTCCTCAATTATCTACGAGGTGATAAAGGTATACAGATGCTCCTCAATTTACAATGGAGTTACACCTCAATGAACTCATCATAAGATGCAAACATCATAAGTTGAGAATGCATGTAATACCCCTAACCTACCAAATTTTGTAGTTTTGCACAGCCTACCTTAAATGTGTTCACAAACTTACATTAGACTACAATTGGGTAAGATCATTCAGCACAAACCCTATTTTATAATGCAATGTTATGTATCTCCTACAATTTATTGAATATTAAAAGTGGGGGGAAAACCCAGAATGGTTATCTGGGCACTCTAAATTTGGTTTCTATTGAATACATATAACTTTTGCACCATCCTAAAGTTGAACTACCCGAAAACAGGAACTGTCTGTAAAAGAATTGTTTTACATTTCTCTCTGTTATCTACAACTTAGAGATCTGTAAAAATGTTCAAAGACAATGAATGACTAGAAAGAGGTAGTGCGTAGATTTCCACTGAATATGAATTCACATATTTCTTCTAGACCACATGTGAATTTATTTATTTCATTGTTTCTTTTTAACCCATTCATTTACCCAAGTATGCCCTTTATGCAAGCTCCCTGAGGGCAGGGATTTTAATTTGTATGTTGATGAATATCAAGTATCTGGAATCATGTCTAATATAGTATATTACCATAATTACTCTATAGCTATAGTTGATACTGATACTGGTTTTTGTTGTTTGTTTTTTTTTTTTTTGAAATATGTACTAACTTGTCCACACTTTTATTTTCCTTTTACCCTGCTGATTTCATCATTCTTAGAAACAGACATTTGAAACAGAGAACTCAGAAATCATCAAATTTAAACCCCTTGTTTTATTAGAAACCACCAAAATTTAGGTCTAGAATAATTTGCAAAATGTTGGCAGAGCCAGAGTTAGAAACTGCTCTCCTGATACTCATTCCAGGGTTCTTTCTCCAACCAAAATTTTCTTAAATTTTGGTAATATAACTCCTTGAGTAGGAATAAAAGGCCTGAGAACTCAGACACTCACTTACAGCTCAAGGGCTTATCACAAAATATCTTTCAGTTATGCTTTCTTACCACAAAGGACAAGTATGTCTTTGTAACTGATAAAATATTATTTTAGGTTATTAAAATGATAATAGCAAATTAAAGGAAAAATTCTTTTCTTGAAACTTTGAATACATCAGTGGATTCCAGTTTAAGAAACACTTCACCAGTGACTCTTCAGCCAATCTGACATTGTTGCTTTGTGCCTTTTTTCACTAACATTCTTTCAAATAGCTTTTAATTCCACAAATGTCTAGACGTATGGCTGCTAAAAATAGGATCATATGAGACAACAAATACAAAGCTGAAAAAGTTATAGTCAACTCTCTCAAATGTAGAGTCTAATGAAAGAACTGAGCCAAATATACAAAAATTATAATACCAGCCAAAATGTGTGTATTGGTCATGGCTCTCTAGAAAAACAGGAGCTAGCTATAGATATAGATATATACATATTCAATTGGCCCTTGAAAATGAGGGGTTTAGGGCACTGACCTCTGCCACCCTGAGCAGTGAAATGTGCCTAACTTTTGACTCCCCTAAAACTTAACAGTTGATTGGAAGCCTTACCAATTAGTTAATTAACACAGATTTTGTTATTTGTATTATCTACTATATTCTTACAATAATTTAAGCTAGAGAAAAGGATTAGAAAATCACAAGGAAGAGAAAACATTTACTATTAAATGAAAATGGATTATAAAGGTCTTCATCCTCATCTTCACATTGAATAAGGCAGAAGGAGGAAGAAGAAGATGGGTTGGTCTTGCTGTCTCGGGCGGCAGAGGCAGAAAAAAATCCATATATAAGTGGATCTATGCAGTTCAAACCCTATTCAAGTGTCGTGTGTGTGTGTGCGTGCGCGTGCATGCAAAGGGATTTATAATAAGGAATTGGCTCAAGCAGTTATGGATTTAGAAGTCCCAAGATCTGAAGTTAGTGTTCAACTGACTTGAGGAGGCTCGCTCACACCAGGGAGGGCAATCTGCTTTACGTAGTCTGCCTATTCAATTGCTGGTTTCAACTAAAAACTCAGACCGCAAGAATCAGCTTTGATCAAATACCTGGGCACCCTGTAGCACTGTCAAGTTGACACAAAATTAACCATCACATATGTAAATAGCCATAAAAGGTAAAAATGTAATGGCTATGGAGATCTTAAAGGTTTGAAAGAAGGATTTACATCAGAAAGAAACTGCTAGTTTCCCTTACCAATTCAATAGTCCACTCAGCAGATATTTATTGGGCACTTACACGGGAGAGATGGTGTTTTAAGGGCTGAGATTTTAACTCAAAGCCCTATTTCCCCAGGGAATGTATGTTTTGACACTATGGACCACAGCTAGACCACAGAGTCACCAGAAATATGTACTATCTTGTCCACAGACATTTCTCCCTGCTCTTCTGCTAAGAAAGACCATGGCCATGGTGCCCCAACTTTCACAATTTCTGTAGCTACTTGGCTGTCATCTCTCACTTTCAGTGTTCCTGGCAGATTAGCTATTGCATTCCTCCTCTGCATTCACCCATTTCCAGCATAGTCATTAGAAAGGCCAAAGATTATTGGTCCATCCTGGGTCTGTGGGTCAATTAAGGCTTTAATCCTCCTCTCTTCTTCCTTTTGTGCCTGTTAGGGCATGCTCATATCTTCCTGTTAACCTTCACTGAGCCCGGACTGCACAGGATCCTCACAGTCACTGTGGAAGCCACTCTAGACATGTGTGCCCTATGTGTTTGGTGATGCCTCAACATGCATTCAGTATTACTCTATAGCTGTATATGTACCACAGGCTTTGTTATATGCCTTACAGACATTATCACATTTTCACATCCCAGCAACCCTGAAGAGTAGGAATTATTGTGATCCTGATTTTGCAGGTGAGAAAACTGAAACTCTAAGATATAAAAAAACAAAAGCCAATGCATCTAAATAGTGAACCCAAGAGTTAAAATTACACGGCCCAGTTGTGGATTCTGCATTTTTCCGGCTGTGGTGTTCTGTCCTCTCTGACAACAGCCACCTCTTCGGACATCCTGTGACTACCATTCCTTTCATTGGACTTTTGTTTCTCCCATCTGTGTCCCTTTTCTACATCCCCCTATATATTCTCTTTTATTAACTCTTTTCTGATGCTAAACCTGCTCAGCTGTCTCTGTCTTGGAGGAAACAAGTCCTTAAACAAACAAGAAAAATCTTTTTGTTCAGTGCATTCAGTTTGGCACTGAACGCTGCCAAATACCAGCCACCTTCCTTCTCTTCATGCTAACTTGCAGAAAAGTAGCAAGTTTCTACTTTCTTCTATCACATCTCTTTTCCAAACCTTGACTGTAGCCTACATTCCCTTCCTTTGTCAGAATTATGCCTTCCGATCCCCTGCAGTGTCCACCTGTCGAGTGAGCCTTGTGCTATAATGACTTCTTTGTTCTGTTTGATACTGCGGACTACAGTTATTTGGGATATTTCAGCATTGGTTTAACTTCTGTATAGAGCAGTAGTTCTTAGCTGCATGAGGATGGGGTGCAATTTTGTCCTCAAGTCTCTTTTGTTGGTGTCTGCATATATTTTTGATTGACATGACTCAGGGGTTGCTACTGGCCTCAGGTGAGTAGAGCCCAGACGTGCTGCCTTTAAATATCCTACAATGCATAGATAGACTCCCACAGCCAAAAAGATTACCCGGCCTAAATGTTAATAGCCACAAAGTTGAGAAACCTTTAGATAAAATGAAATGGAAAGGAAATTATTGAAATTTTCTGCGATTCAAACTCCAGGTAGACTCACCTGGCTTACACTTCCATAATTGGATTATGGAATTTTTTAGTCTGCTCTTTGCCAGTTTGGCATCTGGCACAGAGCCCAGGAGTTTGAAATGGTAAAGGTGGCAGACAGCACATTGTGACCAGATTTTGTACGTATGTCAGAATATAACATCAGGTGCTAACTACCAGTTACAAATTACTAAGAGGCACGTGGTCTGGATGTCTTTCAAAGTCTACCTGTGTGCCATGATATCTAGGATGGCAGCAGGGTTCCTATTAGCAGTGCTCAAAATTCAGCTTCATGAAACTAATGCCAGGGACTTTTCCACAGAGAACCTTATTCTCCCAATTTCTACTCATTTCTGACTTGATTTGGAACAACATAGCTCTAGACTTCTGGTCATCACTGCTCAGGGGTTGGGGATATTTAGAAGTTGGTTGCAGACTTAATAAAAATAAGGTTTTATTATGTTCTGGAATATCTGAAAAATAATAAATTGCAGACAGTTAAGCATAATTCCTGCTACAAGAATTGCCAAATACTGCATATACCTATATGTAAAACAGGTTTCTATCTAGGGATCTGATGCTGGATTATATGTCAGTTATACCTTTTAAATAAGTAGGCAATGCTTGTGAAAATGACATGAAACTTTTTCTTTACTTCATGGCCTTCCAATAAATCCTGCAGTGCACAGAGCATATAACCATCTGCATTTTATTAAAGCTTCACCAACTATTAGATTAATTCTACAAAGTTAACTTACATGTGATACTATTTAATACTAAAGATGCTGCATCAAAATACCTTTCTTCCACAAATGTCCTAAGGACATCAGTTCCTTTTTTTTGCCTTGTGTTGTGGAAACTCTTTCTCTTAAAGTCCTGTTCTGCTGAGTTAGACATTTCTTAACTCTCCATTGGCGTGATTTTCTTTCATTTGAAATGTTCTCCCTCCCACGAAGCTCACTGCATCCCTGCTATGGTAGGTGGTAAACCACAAGGATTAAGAACGTTTTCTTTTTGAAATCAGACATTCCGGATCTTAATCCTTACACCTGGATTCTTCCTAGACACGTGACTTGGCCCTTGAGGCTTCTCAAGGTAAGATGGTTGCTGCTACTTCTACTTCAAGCATCCTATCCGTGTGCCATGCTGAGAGAAAAGGAAAGAACCAAAGTAAAAGTCTTCCTCCTAGCAAGGTTTTATCTAGAAATGGATACTTTCTCTAGGGACTTCTGATAATATCCTGTTGGCTAGAATAATGTCACATGGCTACCCTAACTTAAAGAAGGGCTTAGAATGGATTTATTTTCCCCCATCCACAGTGTTGGAGGAAATTGAGGGATTGAAGGAAGAGGGCTATGATGATGCTCACTGAGTCACTCTTCACTCCGTCATGGGAGGTATCCCTCGGGGGGTGCAACAGTTCCACCAATGTGGAAGGCTTGATGAGGCATCTTTATCCATTTATTTAATTTCAGTGTGTTGTCACATATTTAAAATTACATATTCTTGATTAGGTGGATGCATTGATTATAATATCTAATTATAACTTGATGAAACCTCACATAAAAAATAAGTGTCTTAAAATGATACTTGAAAAGAAAGCATGATTTGAATATAAAATACAAACTGCAGGACAAGGTCATTATCACATACCACCTGAGTTTAAAATGATTACAATTGAAACAGGTCAGACCAGAAGCCAGCCCAAAACAAAACAAAAAATCTCACACACATAAACCTCAAGAAGAATCTCACCTGAAATGTATATTGGAGCTTGAGATACCAGCATGAAGCTATCATAGTAAGCCTGAAAACTACTCGGAATTTAAAACTTGTGAACATCTAGCATCCAGAACATGAAAATAAACCTCTCCAACTTTTTTTTTTTTAACAATGTTTAAATTCATGGGATTCTCAGTCCATTACTTTAAATTTTTTTAGGGAATTTATAGACAAATACTTAGAACTTTATTTTGAAGCTTTCTAACCTAATAGGGAAAGACAAAAATACATCATTGGGGAAACACCTGTTCTTTTGCCACAGCATAATTAGCTGAAATGACTTGGAAAATAATATGGTATAAACTGAAATTCATTTCTTGGCAAATACATCATTGGGGAAAGACTCATGGGGAAAACATTGCTGCTGCAGATTTGGAGGAGATAGCACTTGAATAAATTATCCAGTATGGGAGAATTGTTACCGAGTAGATTAAAGTAAAAATGTTTCAACATTTCTCAGCTTAAGGCAGTTTTAAAGACTCTTTAAATGACTATACAAATATCTGCATTTTTGTGAACAGCTAAAGGAAAAACATCCTCCAGAGATTATGTATTCTCATTATAAAATAATTATTTAATGTAATTCTTAGGAGAAATTGTGCTATAATTTGGTAATAAATTAATTCAAAATTGTAATGGCTTAATATATCACAAGTTTATTTCCTAGTCATACTGGGTTTGTTCTGAGTGTGATGGCTTCTTCCCAAGACCTAGAGAACTAGTCTAGTATGTTCCACTTTTGTCCTTCATCAACTTCAATAAGACTGCTAGGTCTCCCTAGCAGGAAAAGGGCTGAAGTTTCTTGCAGGGGCTTTTTACTGCCTTTGGCAGCAAATGACTTCCGTCAATTCTGCTTATAGTCCATTGCCCATAGTTAGTTTATGTCTTGATTAATGTCAAGATGGTGGGTAATAGAGCTTCCTGTATGCCTATATGAGAGTCGAATGCTGAGGACTACTAGTAATGTTTTTCACTTCAATAAACATAATTTTTAAAAGACATTGTATGTAAGAATGAATATTATGGAGTAGTTTCTTTGACTGGAGCAAGAAAATGTTTCCAAAGCAGTACTATTAATACAAGATAGTACCATATGTAAAACTCATTCACTGTATATTTCACAGACAATGTATTTTAGCAATGAAGCAGCAGCCACAGTATCATCAGTGAGGTTAATTTCAAAATACAAAGACTTTTCAACACAGTAGAATCCTCAAAATACATAAATGAGTTAGAGAGTAACTAGGAGAATCATTTGTAATTCATAGCTTTTCTGGCATTCTCATGACAATATATGATATTGTTATGGAACTTGAAGATGAATTATGCGCTTGTAAAAATAAAAAGGCAGAGTTTCAAATTTTCAAATTTGATCATTTTTCTAAGGGTAAATAACTGTTATGTTGCCTGATGTAATTTTTTTGGAGGGGGGAAAACTCAAACGTTCAAAATTTAGATTTAATATTTAATAAAGGAGAAAGTACTTTTGAGAAAAATCATGTGGAGAAAAAACTTTGAAAACAAATATACAAAAATGTACAAGCACTTTATTCATAACTGAAAGCTTTACAGAAATACTGCTTACATAATCATTTATACACACTTAGAAACATTTTAAAGAGGATCTTAAACTCCTGAAGAATAAAACAAAGACCACCAACTAATTAGTGGATGAGATTTACAATCATAGATAGGATTTAAAATAAATCATGTATAATCTCCATTATCTAAACCTTTTATTTGGATCTTCTTACCTGTGTGAAGTATCTTTGACTGTGTTGGTCACCATTGAATCAAATATCTAAATAAACTGACTCTGGAACATCCCAGTGCCCACTTCGAAAGCACTCAAAGGTGGATGGGGGTAGTGGTGGTGGTAGAGCAACAGGGCAGCCTAGTTAGGTTGCAGAGGCCCATCTAAACATGTGATTATAGGGTTAGAACCAGGAAACTGGTCACTAGAAAAAGCAATTTAGTGAACTGTGAAAGAAAATATTGAATATTCATTAAAGCACTTTACAACAACTTAAAACCAAGTTTATTTGAGGAATTTCTTTAGGCATTAAAAATACAATGATAAATAACCACAGTAGCAATAATACAGCTAACATTCTTGGGCATTTATTATGTGCTTAGAAATTTGTGTATGAACTCATTTAATATAGTCCCATGGCTTAACACTTGGCTTTTGTTCATATATACTTTTATCAAGCTTATAAAATACCTGTTTCAGTTCTGGTATCATTTTTATTTTATTTTGAAACCTATTTTTAATTTTGTAAGAATACTTAACAGGAGTTTTACTGTCTTAACAGATTTTTAAGTGTCTAATATGATTGACGATAGGTACAGTGTTGTATAGCAGATGACTAGAACTTATTTAACTTGCTAGACTGAAACTTTATGCCTCTCTGTTAACAACTCCTCACTTCTCCCTGTCTCCAGTGCTGGCCACCACCATTTACACTCTTTGATTCTAACAATTTTAACTGTTTTATATGCTTCATATAAGTGAATTATGCATTATTTGTCTTACTGTCACTGGCTTATTTCACTTAGTATGATATCCTTAAGGCTGATCCATGTTCGGCATATAGCAGAATTTCCTTCTTTTTTACACCTAAATAGTGCCCATGGAATGTATATGCCACATTTTCTTTCTCTATTGATGATAGTCATTTAGGTTGTTTTTATATCCTGGCTATTGTGACTAGTGCTGCAAGGAACATAGCAGTGTTAATATTTGAGCTCCTAACTTCAATTTTTTTTTTAAATAAAAACCTCAGCATTGTTGGATCATGTGAAGGTTCTATTTCTAGAGGAACCGCCATCATGTTTTCCTCATAGCGGCTGTGCCATTTTGCCTTCCCACCAATGGTATACAAGAGTTCCAAATTTCTTCACGTTCTTACCAATATTTGTTGTCTTGTTTCTTAAATAGAAACAGGTTTGAGGTGATAATCTCATTGTGGTTTTGATTTTCATTTCCGTGATAATTAGTGATTTTGAATGTTTTTGCATATGCCTGTTGGCCAGGTATATTTGTATGTCATCTTTGGAGAAATGTACGTTCAAGTCCTTTGCCCATTTTTCAGTTGGATTACTGTTTTGTTTTTTGTTTGTTTGTTTTTTTTACTATTGAGTTACAGATGTTTCTTATACATTTTAAAGATAAGCCCATATCAAATATATGGTTTACAAATATTTTATTTCATAGATTGTCATTTCACTCTGATTTTCTTGGTTGTGCAAAAGTTTTTTAGTTTGATATAGTCTAACGTGTCTGTTTTTGCTTTTGTTGATTGTGCTTTTGGGGTCATATCTAAAAAATCATTGCCAAGACCAGTGTCAAGGAGTTTTTCTCCTACTTTTTTCTAGGAGTTTTATAGTTTCTGCTCTGATATTTATGTCTTGAATTCATTTTGAGTTTGGTTTTTGTATATGGTGAGAGATAAGGGTTATTATTTTATATGTGAATATCCAGTTTTCCTAGTCCCATTTGTTGGAAAGACCATTATTTCCCTATTGTATAGTTATAACAGCCTTGTTGAAGGTCAGCTGACCGTATATACTTGGATTTATTTCTGGGCTCTCCATTCTGTAACACTGCTCTGTATGTCTGTCATTATGCCTTTACCATACTGTTTTTTTTTGTTGTTGCTTTTGGAGACACGTTCTCACTTTGTCATCCAGGCTCGAGTACAGTGGTACATTCTTGGCTCACTGCAGCCTTGACCTCCCAAGTTCAAGTGATTCTCCCACCTCCAAAAATAGCTGGGACTACAGGTGCACACCACCATGCCCAGCGAGTTTTTGTATTATTTGTAGAGATGGGTTTTGATATGTTGTGCAGTCTGGTTTCAAACTCCTGAATTCAAGTGACCCATCTACCTTGGCTTCCCTAAGTGGTGGGATTACAGGTATGAGCCACAGTGGCCAGCCTACCATACTGTTTTGATTACTACAGCTTGGTAATATATTTTGAAATTGGGCAGTGTGAAGCTTTCAGCTTTGTTCTTATATCTCAACATTGGTTTGACTATTGCTGGTTTTTGTGGCTCCATATCAACTTTAGAATATTTTCCTATTTATATAAAAAAATGCCATTGGGTTTTAATATAGGGATTGCTTTGAATTTATAGATCTCGCTGGAAAGTATGGACATTTTAACAATATTACCTCTTCTAGTCCATGAACACAGGATGTTTTTCCATTTGTTTGTGTCTTGTTTAATTCTTTCATCAGTGTTTTGTATCTCTTTGTATACAAGTCCTTTACCACTTAGTTAGATTTATTCCTAGGTTTTTTATTCATTCTTTTCAGTACTAACATAAATGGGATCGTTTTCCTAATTTCCTTTTCAGATAGTTTGTTAGTGTATAGGTATGCAACTGATTTTTTCATGTTGATTTTGCAACCTGCAACTTTACTGAATTCACATACTTGTTCTAACAGACTTTTTTGTATAATGGTGTTTTTAGGGTTTTATAAATATTAATATAAGACCATGTGATCTATAATTTTACATCCTCCATTCTTAGTTGGATGTCTTTTGGTTTTTCCCTTCAGTTGCTCTGGCTACATCTTTTCGTACTATGTCACATGGAAATGGCAAAAATGGACATCCTCATCTTCTTCCTGATATTAGAGGAAACAATTTGTTTTTCTCTAAGTATGATATTAGCAGTTGGCTTTTTATATATGGCCTTTATTATTTTGAAGTAATTTTCTTCTAGTCCTAGTTTGTCAAGAGTTTTTATTATGAAAGAATGTTGAATTTTGTTAAATACCTTTTCTGCATCTATTGCAATGATCATATAATTTTTATAATTTGCTCCATTAATGTATCATATTAGTTTGTATATGGTGAATCATGTTTGTATCCCAGGGATAGATATTACTTAGCAACAATGTATAATCCTTCTAATGTGCTGTTGGATTTGCTCTGGTAACATTTTGTTGAGAAATTTTGCATCTTAGCACTGCTTTTGCTTCATACTGCGAATTGCGTGTGCTGTATTTTTGTTTTTGTCTCATTTACCTAATTTCCTTTTTATCTCTTCTTTGATGCAATGCTTTTTCAAGAGTGTGTTGCTAAATTTTCATATCCTAGAATCATTTGTTAATTGAATTTAGTTACTGGGTATAAGACAGGAATAAGCAGAAGTGTTAAAGTCAAAGACACTCTTATTTATTAACATAAAAATGATATATAGTCAATATATAAATATTTACATAGCAGGGAAACACTAGTTTTATGCAGCCTCAGGGATACAGTGTGATCAGTCAAAATGTTCTTCTTTTCAGATGCCCTTGTATGTATGGGAACATGTGATCCAGCTCTAGCAGAAGAGAGGAACCTGAAAAACTCAGAGTTAAGCTTTCGGGAAACTCAGGCATATCCATCTGTCTATTTTTGATTTCTTTTTAAATTTACCCAAAGTATGGGGTAGAATTTGATACTAGAGATAGACATTTTAGAATCCTCACCAATTTCACTTTTTAAAGATTAAGTTTTGAGAGTACTTAGTATATGCTAGATACAAATCATTTTTCAGCAATGTGATTTGCAAATATTTTTGCTTTGTTGTGGCTTATTTTTAATTCTCCTGAAGTATTTTTTGCAAAGAAAAATTTTTCAGTTTTGATGAAGTCCAATTTATCATGTTTTTCTTTTATAGATCATGTTGTTGTTGTGATGCCTAAAACTCTAACTCAAGTTTACAAACGTTTCCTTCTAAAGGCTTCATGGTTTTATACACTTAAATTAGTATCTCTGATCCATCTTGAGTTTTTATATCAGTTGGAGGTCTAAATTGAGGTTTATTTTTGTTGTTGTTCATGGATGTCTAGTTAATTCAACACCATTTCTTGAAATGGTTATCTGTTGTCCATTGAATTGCCTTAATGCCTTTATAGGAAATCAATTGACCATATTTATGCGGGTCTATTTCTAAACTCTTTGTACTGTCTCACTGATTTGTGTCTATTCTTTCACCCATAACTGATTTTCAGCAGAGGAGGAAACATAGTAAAACATGGAAATAAGGACCATATGTTAGATTGGTACAAAAATAATTGCAGCTTTTGCCATTACTTCCTCTCTCTCTCTCTTTTTTTTTTTTTTTTTGAGATTGAGCCTCTGTTGCCCAGGCTGGAAAGCAGCTCACTGCAACCTCCACATCCCAGGTTTAAGCAATTCTCCTGCCTCAGCCTCCTGACTAGCTGGGATTACAGGCATGCACTACAATGCTCAGCTAATTTTTTATTTTTAGTAGAGATGGGGTTTCACCAAGTTGGCCAGGCTGGTCTCGAACTCCTGACTTCAAGTGATCTGCCTCCCTCAGCCTCCCAAAGTGCTGGGATAACAGGTGTGAACCACCGTGCCCAGCCTTGCCATTACTTTCAGTGGCAAAAATCACAACTACTTTTGCACAAAACTAAGAGGCCATTTCAGTAATGCAGGCAAGAAATGACGGTACCTTAAAAACAGGTGGTAGCAGCAGGATTGAAAATACGTAACTGGTCATATTCCAGAAATATTTAAAAGAGCACATAGGATGTGCTTAAAGGTGTAATGTGGAGGATGAGTACATGTAAGAGTAAAGGGATAAAGAGAAGGATTTGAGCCTGAATGTCTAGAAGAAACCTGTTTCCATGTTTTTGAGACTGAAGATATAGAGAGAGACAGGATTGAGCTGAATGAAGAGTTCAGTTGAGGTCATGTTAAGTTTGAGAGTCTTCATATAAAGTGGGACAAAGATATGATGCCAAATAGCCAGTTCTGTATGTTTGAGACCAAAGTTCAGGGTAGAAATTGGTGCTAGAGATAGACATTTTACAATCCTTACCAAGGTGGTGATATTAAGATCTGTGGATCTTAAGGAAATAATCTAAAAAGCTAAGATAACAGAAGATGTGTGTGAGTCCAAGATCCAGGACACATAAATGTTTAGGGGTCTGGGAGACAGGTAGACACTGAGAAATATAATTAAGCAGACATAGGAAGTTATATCAAAGGACAGAGATAATAGTATTATACAGTAAGTAAAGAATGAACCAGAGCCACTCTTTCTATTAGTGGTGGCTGAATAAATGAAATAAGGTGAGGCCTGAGAAGTCACGAAGAAATGGACATAAACTCTTTTGAACGCAGGGGAATGAGGAAGGCCTGCTTGGGATTGACTTAAGGAATAAGGGGAGGAGGTGAAGTTGAGATAGCAACACTAGAGTTCTGCCGTAACAGGAATCAGAAATGTGTAGTAGCTGGGGTAGAAGGTGGAGTCTAGGCAGCTATCAAGGTAGGACATATTAGCACCTGTTTGTATGACTTTGGGAAAGATTCAGAAGAGAGGCAAAAATTGGTGATGTAGGTGGAAAGTAACAGCTGCAAGAAGAAATGAGATTGAGTGTTCTGGAAAGGGGTTCTTAGGCCTTATGAAAGAAGGAACAATAAAAGGAACAAGCTGTAATGTTCAATTGTAGAGTCACTATAGTTAAGAACAATATATATGCTTCAAAACAGCTATTAATAGAAGTGAAGACTTGAAATGTCCTAAACTAATTGAAATAATAAATGCTTGAAGTGGTGGATATCCTAAAAGCCCTGAATACAAGTAATATTTTTTGAAATAAATGGGAATTTTACTTTTCACAAAACAGAATATCCCAGGGCTATTAAAGGATCTCAATGCCACCAACATCCCCAAATTTATCTTTCCATCCAGCTATCTTTGGTTATTTATGTTTTCAAATGATTTTAGACCTACTATTCTGGATTCTGCTTTGAACTACCAGGACTAGGACTCTGAGTAAGAAGGGACTGTGTTTACCAGACTCTTTTAGAAGCTGGCTTCTTGTTAAATTCTGCCAGAAATGAGGTACTGAAAAGGGGTCTGAGAGTGGAAAGAAGGAAGAACAATTCTGATTCTGGCTCCAAAGACATTGGCAGTTGCTCTAGTTACTAGCTGGTGGTTGTTGAAGAGTTGTGGAGAGCAGATGGCTGAGCATTTGCTCCTGCAAGCCAACACTTCATGGCTTCCAGCTCTGGTAGGGGCAGCACTCTTTGGAAGTTCTAGTTCCTGCATGTTAGAAAGTGCATGCAGATGGGCTTCCCTGCTGCGATGATAGCAGTCTCCTGATTTCAGGGTGATATCTTTTCTTCTTTCTACTGCTCCAGCCCTTATCACACATTTTAATTGTTTTATTGTATTAAGTTCTTTCCGCTTGAAATAATGTTTTCTTGTGTAGTTCTTTATTGATACTTGGTAACAGCAAAGGTATCTCAGGAAAGAGATTACCATAATAAGAATGTGACTGGACTTGAACTTGATCTCATTACCAGTGGAAAATATAATACTGATAACCCATGGCATGCTTTATTTTCACAGTTAACTAATGTATTATCTGTTGAATCATGGGAAGGAGTGCCTGTAGAATACAAGGCTTTGGGGGCCAGCTGGACAGTGAAGCTGACTATTACAATGGTAATGGTGGCGTAAGGGCGGTGAAATGATTTGGGCTGTTCTGACTGCATCAGGGAGCTTACACAAAGAAGACAAGCTCAAGGCTTAAAGCTTTCAGCATCAGCAAGTACCCAAAGCTGAAAACCAGGCTCAGAATTTGTTTCTATAGTTTGAAAATTATAAGTATTTGTACACTTTCCAAGTCTCATGTGAAAATTAGGGTCTTAATTGAAATGGAGATACATTTTTAGGACTGAAAACAAACACTTGGATAAAATCTGAAAACTACAAGCTCCTCCATTTCCTGAGCACCCTTGTCCCAGTACAAGAAATTCTTCCTTTTTTATTACAGAGGTTCATCTGCTTGAAGATTCCCTGAAGCAGGTGCCTTGTGAGAACATGCTCATTCTCCCCTAGACCCACCCCAATATACATAATTACTTCTAGACCCGTTACCACAGTCATAGTACAGAAACCTCTAGAATGAAATGTAAAAATTCGAACTAGGATAGAGCTAAGTTTGAACTAAAAAGTAGGAAAATGTGCATTTATAAGAGCCAAAACTTGGAAAATGTGTTGGAATGGATTCCAAGACTCTTAGTGGGAGCTTTATGGAGATCAGCTGTTAAATGGCTTGGCTGGAGTAGTTTATCTCACAATGGACTCAGCGGTTCTGCCTAGTCATTCTGTAGACATTTCCTTGGTTCTTAAATGTAAAGTTGGAACAAACATAGTGAGAAAATGGCAAAATCATTATATTGTGTTAGTCCGTTTGCATTGCTATAAAGGAATACCTGAGACTGGGTAATGCATAAAGAAAACTTGTTTATTTGGTTCACAGCTCTGTAGGCTGTTGATGAAGCATGGTGCCAGCATCTGTTTTTGGTGGAGGGCCTCAGGAGCTTGCAATCATGGTGGAAGGCAAAGGGCAGCTAGCATGCCACGGGTGAGAGAGGGAGGAGATGCCAGCCTCTCTTAAACAACCAGATCTTGTGTGACTCATAACATGAAAACTCACTCATTATGGTGAGGACTGCACCAAGCCATTCATTAGGGATCTACCCCTATGACCCAAACACCACCCACTAGGCCCACCTCTGGACAGTAGATCACAATTCAACATGAGGTCTGGAGGGGACAAAACACTCAAACCATATCACTTTGGTTCCCTGATCCGTAGAGTGTGGGTATTTGTGGCTTTTATTTCTGTAGAAGCCCCAGGAATTTCTCCTCCTGATCAGCATGTAAGACAGAGCTACTGCTTTATCTATGAGAATACAACGGAAAATGATGCCCTCATGGAAGATGAGAGTGGAAGGGTTAATAATTCTTATCACATCCTCAGTTAATTGCCCCATTTGGCAAATCGATTGTAGAGAATGACTATGAAGTATTGTAAATTCAATTAGGTAGTAATTTCAATTTACAGCTGCTGTTCCAGATGTGGTATATTTACTTAAGCAAATCAACGCAGTCCTTGACAGCCGATATGCATACTGATTAAGTGCTTCTTTTCTCCTCTATATTAACATCAAGGACTACCAGAAGCAGTTTGTTTTACCTGGCAAGGAAAGGACAATATCAACTCATCAACTGTTCTCCTCTCAATCACAAGAGTGTGGAGAAATTCGACACTTTTGACATCCTATAGACCATTCATTACACTGATTGGACCTGAAAAACAGCAAATGACCAGTATCCTAGAAGGCTTAGTAAGACAAAATGTGCCACAGGGCGTGTGCTGAATACCATGAAACTTAAGGGCTCTGTCTCTTTGGAAAAGTTACTAAGGGTTCAGATGTCTGGGGCTTGTTGGGGTATCCTTTCCAAAGTGAAAGACAAGTTGCCTATTATTAAGAGAGACAATGATTTCCTTGAATTTTGGAAATAGCATATACCAATTTGTTTGTGCTGTTCTCAACTGCTAAGCAACTGACAGTTTTGGGTGAAGCCTGGAGCAAAACAAGGTCTGCACTAGGTCAAGGCTACAGTGCAAACTAGTCTATCATTTAGGGCTTTTGACCTAGCTGGCATAATGGTGCTGAAATCTATGACAAAGAGGCATATCTACAGACCTCTAGTCTTGCTTTTTAATGAGCCCACATAGAGTCTAAATAGCTGGCCTTGGGATACCAGGTGATCATGCAACCTGGGATATCCATCATCAACTGAATGACATCTAATCTATCAAATCATAATGAAGTATGTGGACATTAACACTCTTTTATTAAGTGAAAGTGTTATATAGGTTCTGAACCAGTGACTACAGTAAGGTGCTTTTAAATCTCACAGCCAAAATGCCACAGGTTCAAGAATCAAAGGACAGAAGTGGAAGATGTTCCTCTCATTATTATTATTTTTAATAGCTCATTCCTCAAAGTGCTGCTGCTGCTTCCTAAAAAATTGAGCTCCATTGGGTCAGTAATCTTAGTTCCTAAGAAAGTATATGCCAGTGTGTTTTAAGTACTTCAAAGGCTCTCAGCAACTTAGTGAGGTAAATTAAATAGTCCTCTTCTTACAATGAGGATCAGTATACCACTGGTAGGGGCAGTACTGGGATTAAACCCAGGTTTTTTAGGTTCCCAAGGGTTTGTTCTTTCCCACTATGTAACTTCAGCTTAAAACATAGCTGCAGAATGCTGTTACTTCATGTTCTTGGTACCAGGACATTGAGCCCTTACCCCTACCACAATGAAAACCATGTCTTGTTTGCAACAAGCCCATTTGTTTTAGTTACTATGACTGTGTAGCAGCCACTCCCAAGTAACAACTTTTAGTTTGTTCATAACTCCACAATTTGGGTAGGTTCCTGAAAGGACAGCTCTGTTCTGCCCAGTTTCAGCTTGAAGGTTGATGGCTAGAATCACCTGGAGGATTGTTCGCTCACATGTCTGGTGGTTGATGAAATCACCTAAGACCTTAGTGGGGGCTGCAGGCTGGAACACTTAGCCATAGTCTCTCCATGGGGCCTTGGCTAGCTTACAACATAGTGGCTTGCTCCCAAGGGTGAGCATATAAAAAACAGCCAAGTGGAAGCTGTATGGCCTTTGATGACCCAACTTCAAAAGTAATATCATTACTTCTTCCTCTTTCTACTTGTTTGACAAAGGCTGGCCTAGTTTTAAGGAGAACGGAAGTAGCCTCTAAATGTGGTGGAAAAGTGGCAAGATTCTAGAAACACATGTGAAACCAGGGATACCGCCATTACTATGCTTGGGAAATATAATCTGCCACACCTTTACCGAAGCGAATTGAGTAGTGGGACCAAACTTAAAGGTATGTTTTCAGACTCAGCCTGGCTAATTCAGGGACTATAGTGCTCTTGTCTGTGGACAGGGTCTTTGGTCCACAGGAAGCTGAAAAGATAAGCCAAGGATTTAGAATTTGGAAAAAAAAGTGTAGTTCTTTATTTTTTCAGCTATAAGAAATTTCTTTCTGCCTTACTACCTATTTTCCCTACCCCCATAGAAAGAGGTCCCTCTATTCAATTTGTGATGGCTTTTGAGTATCCTACCCTAGTGTTTTGAGTGCAGCAATGAATTTTTACTGCCTTTGAGTGGGATAATATCAAATGTCATGGGGATTTTTATGAGGAAACAGTAGTACCTTAGCCGCACTCTGTCATAATTGTATAAAATAAAGCTATTACTAATTACAAAATCATTTTATGAAGGCAGAAAAGTAAAGAAGATATATAAGAAGGCATGTTACATACAGAGGGCAAAACCAGCCACACCATCTATCCTTATTTCTCAGCTGAAGTTAGAAAAGAAACACAATAGTTTGACATATGTCATCCTGCATGAGTACTGACACACTAAACAAGGAACAAGATAGAGTGGCAATAAAAATTGGGGAATGACACTCAGTGATTATTTGAGTAATTCCTTGACCTGGTAAAGCCGTAGTTCACCAATCCTCACTAGTTCATAGGCTCTTGGCAACCTGCTCCATGAAAGTACTTAGCCCCTTCTCCATCACTACCCAGAGTGTCTTGGGTGGTCCCCAGGAGTCAAGGTGGAAGGGATGGATGCTTTGTGTGTTCATAGATAATTATCTTGTGGTCTACCTACTTCCTGTTACAACTCCAATTTCCTTGCCAATATTTTTATCTTTTAATGCCCCTCAAACAGCAAGACCTCCTCACAGGGCCTCTACAATGTGATATATGAAGTTCAAGAGAGATCTCTTCTAACCACCCAGTTATATATAGTCATTCTCTGTACCTCTCACCAGAACCACATGAACCCAGTTTATCCAGCTTCTCCTCCATTAACCTGGCACCCACTCAAAGCTTTGGGCTGGAGACTAACAGCAGAGACCACAGTTTCCAGCCTTTCTGTTCCCTTGGACACTGCACAGGCGTCATCCATGTTAACTATGCCCAGAGGAGTTTGCATCCCTTTCTAGGCTCAGTGGATGGCTTTTAATTACAAGTACCTCCATTTTGGAACTTCTTTAAATAAGTCTTTCCAATGTTGTCTATATGTCATGCTGGGTCATAAGGAGTGAGGAGATTTGGTGAGACAGGAAGGACTCTGGTGACCTGGAAGAAAGTCTGTTGTTGTTCCTCCAGGAATTATTCTTGGAGGAACAAAAAAAGTTGGAAATAAAGACAGGCCAATGATGAGCCTGCAGGAGAATGCAGCTTGAAATTTTGTCAGATACATAGAGGAACTAGCCACCTGATAGTGGCTTTCTTCATCTCCCAAGCCCCACTTTCTTGCAGCTTGAGAGAGCCAGACAACAGCAGAAATGGAACCACTGAGTACCAGAGATAAATATTTCTAAAACATGAATTTTGGCCAGGTGACTCACGCCTGTAATCCCAGCACTTTAGGAGGCCGAGGCTGATGGATCACCTGAGGTTAGGAGTTTGAGACCAGACTCGCTAACATGGTGAAACCCCGTCCCTACTAAAAACAGAAAAATTAGCTGGGCATGGCAGCAGGCACCTATAATCCCAGATCTTCAGGAGGCTGATAGAGGAGAATCACTTGAAACCAGGAGGCGAAGGTTGCAGTGAGCCAAGATTGTGCCACTGCACTCAGGCCTGAGTGACAGAGCGAGACTCAGTCTCAAAAATCAATCAATCAATAAAAATAAAATGTGAATTTTGTCTTTTCTTGACAAAATCTTGGGGTAGCTCCCTATTGTGTTTTGAGTCAGAGCGTTAACTCCTACACATGGCATATAAAGACCTCCCTAATTAGGTTCTTCCTGCCTTGTCAGCCCCCTCATCTGTATTCATTTGCTAACGCTGCCCTAACCAGGAACCACAGACTGGGGGTGGCTCTATTCACAGTCCACTTCCTTTATTCCTGCAGGTAAGTTACTTAACCCTGAACTTGAGTTTCTTCATCTATAAACATAGGGTTAGTAGTACCAATTTTGAATTGATGTGAGAATTAAATGAGGTACTGTATTCAAGTAAAATAATCATAATCATTAGTCTTTAGAAATTGATGACATAGAAACATTTTGATATTTAATGTGAAGACAATAAAATTATATGGAATTAGGTCTACCATATGAGCTCAGTTATGTAACAAAAATCACACATGCACACACACACAAATACAGACGTTTAAAAAAAGGACTGGAAACAAATATACTTTTGTTAGTTGTGTCTTCTGGAAGCAGATATTATGATGATATTAAGATTTTAAACACTGTGAGAATAATACCTGTGAGAGAGAAAGGAAGAGGAAGCAGGATTGGGTAAAAAAAAAAAAAAGCCGTCAGACAAGTGTGTGTGAAAGGAAAGAGGAGGCAGAGCATGGCTGGCCAGGAACGATTCACAAAATAGATGTGACCAGTCTCTGCCAACCCAGTAGAGATCTCTGGAGCAAGTCTGATCATTAGAGAAGTTCCCTATTAAGTAAGATTGGCCAGATCCTGGTACCTCTACCATACTCAAGTATGGTTTTTGGCTGGCTCTGCCTGGAAAGAGCATGGCCTCAGCTCACAAGCTGGCAAGGAACCCTGATATGGTTTGGCTATGTCCCCACCCAAATCTCATCTTGAATTGTAGCTCCCATAATTCCTAGGTGTTGTGAGAGGAACCTAGTGGAAGGTAATTGAATCATGGGGTCAGCTTCCCCTATTCCATTCTCATGGTAGTGAATAAATTTGTATCTTTTTAGGGGATTCCCCTTTTGCTTTGCTGTCAATTATTTCTTGTCTGCTGCCATGTAAGACGTGCCTTTCACCTTCCACCATGATTTGTGAGGCCTCTCCAGCCACGTGGAACTGAGTCTGTGAAACCTCTATTTCTTTGTAAATTACCCAGTCTCAGGTATGTCTTTATTAGCAGGGTGAAAATGGACTAATACAGTCCCCAAGGTATTTCATATCTGGAGACTGTCAGCCCATTACGCTTCTTGCAGCTGCACTGTGAGTTCTTTCTGGAAGGGAGATTCAGGTGGCTTACCTCCATAGCAGCCACACCCATTACTCTAACCAGAGTAAGAATTATTTCCATTTTTTTCTCATGATTTTCTGTATTTTTAAGAATTGTTTACTTCATCATTCATTCTCTTTTAATCAGAAATGTATTTTAAATTATACCCAGAAAAAAGGATATTCTTTCAAATAAGATAGCTTGTAATACTAAAATAGTATTAGTTTTAATAATCATTATTATAGCTAATATTTGTTCAATGCTTATTGTATATACCATGGTATATTAAGTACTTAACTTGGACATTTTTTTCAGTCCTTGCAAATGAAGTATTCTTTCCATTTCATCTGTCAGCATTCTTAGACAAAAACAACATAACTCTGGTTAACTTAGAGAAGAAATTGCTTGGATGGAGATAAGGAAACTACAGCCTACAGAAGGCTGAGGCATAAGCTAGGGATTGGGGACCCGGGCAGGTACAGCCATGCAGTTAGGATGGATGCTGCCTTCTGCCTGCCCCACACTGCATCGGCTGTGCTCTTATCATCCATTCTTCATCTTCCTTTACAGGTGCGTGCTGTGCCCTCCAGAGGCAAAGTCTCTGCAGGCAGAGTTGTTGGTCCATACAAGGTCATACTGCTGGAGTCTTAAACACAGTAGAGGGAGTTGACAGGATATCTGGCTTCTTTGGCTACCATGGTGGGAAGATTTACAAGTGAGGGATGCCTCAAAAGGAAAGGGGAAAAAAAGGAAGAATGATGCCGGATGTAGATAGTAGAAGGGAGGGAGTCAGAGAGGCGGAGAAAAAAGATGGGTAGGAGAGAAAAGAAAGGAGAGGGAAAAGTGAAGTAATGAGAAAGAATAGGAGAAAAATGTCTTCCATTCTCATTTTACAGATGACGTAACAAAAGTAAAATACCTTCCTCTCAGACATACAGATGATAAGTGGTGGAGCCAATATTCAGCACCAGGCAGGCTGACTTCAGATTCTGTGTGATTTATTTTATTTCTTTAGGTTTTTTGGCTTGGTTTGTTTTTTTATTTTTATTTTTTAGATGGAATTTCGCTCTTGTCACCAGGCTGGAGTGCAATGGGCATGATCTCAGCGCACTGCAACCTCCACCTCCCAGATTCAAGCAATTCTCCTGTCTCAGCCTCCCAAGTAGCTGGGATTACAGGCACGTGCCCCACACCCAGCAAATTTTAGAATTTTTAGTAGAGACAGGATTTCACCATGTTGACTGGTCTTGAACTCCTGACCTCAGGTGATTGACCCACCTTGGCCTCCCAAAGTGCTGGTATTACAGGTGTGAACCACCACACTCTGCCAGTTCTGTGCTTTAAATTATGCTACTACTCCTGCATACCAGGCTCTGACAGGCCAGAAATAGAGAGAATACACTAAATACTAACTTCTAATCTTCCAAGGACAACTTCCTAGACTCTGCAGCATTGCAAACTGAATGCATAATTACATACTGGTTTGACTTGACCACTACTTCTGTTCCTTAGAAAAACCACACACCAATTGAGAAAACAGTGTACCCTGAGCACATGATGTAAACCAGAGACAATTTTTTTAAAAGACTGACTAAGTGCAGAATTGAATATTTCAAGATAAATCACACTTGCCCCTAAACAGCTTTTTTTTCAGGTCACTCACAGCCTTTCTTACTGGTCCACCAGGCAGGAACAGAAGCTAGCTATAATTGTTGCTTTAATACCTCAACTCTGGTCCTTGTGTGAACTACCATAAATAAACAAATGAGTGAATGAATGAATGCATACATGCATGCTTTCCTCAAATGAGTATGCCTTTCCCTAGGACATTTTTTTCACATTGGTACAATAATATACTTCTTTTCGTGAAGTATTTAAACAGTTTCTAAAATGAGACTCCCATGTCTTAACAAAACTGCTGCTTCTCTCTTTCTCTTAATCAACATACTGCTTCCCATGGGATTTTTTTGTTTAAGACTCAATCTATCAGTTCCCCAGACCTTCATCTCTGACAGTGTGACACTGGCCATTTGAATTTCCTTCTCCTACTAAGAGGTACTTTTAGCATATCTGTTCCTTGTGACTCATATTCTGCCTACCACACTTAAGTTCCAGAAAGACTAGAATTGTTCATGAAGTGCTCAAAAACCAGATGGAAACAGAAATGAGAATGTAAACAGTCATCCCTGGAGTTGGGGTGATGAACATCTTAGGAGGTAGGCACGAGGGCATGGTGGCAAGAATGCTTGCTTTTGATTTAGGAGAACTGAATTTGAACCCCAGCACCACAGTGTGTTAACTGTGTGATTTTGGGCCGGGCACTTAACCTTTCCGAGCCTTGATTCCCTTGTCTCATTCATAAGAACACTAAACTATGCCTCTCTGGGGGGCTGTGAGGTTCAAGCTGAATGATGTGTGTGGTTGAGTTTGGAACTAGATATGAAAAATGCTATCTTTGTTGTCGTGGGCAGCCTGGAAGGAGTCTCAGAAAACTAGAATAATACGTTTCAATCTTGCTGCCTTGCAACAAACATTAAGATTTTCTTTGGCAAACTCCAAACAGACCTTTCCAGGCAGTGGCCAATCATAGACAATCCTGTGAGCCAGGGAGGGACCATCCCTGGCTGTCAGGCAGCATGGTGCCCCAGCTATGGTTCCTGACTAACACAACAACGAACCTTGACACAAGCAAACAGTGGGCAGCTCTGCCCATGTTGGAGCTGTGAATCTGTTAGTCTGTGCCATTTCTAGATGACTGCTCTGCACATCTGTGCTGGGTGTAGAGGTAGTGAAAAAGCTGCTTAACATGTTACATTCTCGCACTGTGCTCTTGACTTTTCCCCCAACCCTTTATTGTCTACTATGATCACGTGTTTATGTGAAAAAATGTTTAATTCTGATCTCTTTTCTACATTTTAAGTTCATTGAGGGAATGAGAGATGCTCATTTTGAACACTTTGAGTTCTCAACAATCCTCAAAATGCCATCTCCAACTGACAACTTAAAAAGAATTTACTAATGCATTAATAGTAAATATGTATTTTTGAGGACTTTAAAAACCAATGTAGTATTACACTGTCATACTGTGTGGGAATATTTGCTTTTCCTTTCGGCTTCCTATAATAGAATCATAGGAGAGGGGATTAACTTGATAAGGATACAAGGATCAGTGGAAACATTATATTTTCCCTATTTCATATTTTCATTATTTGAGTAGCTAATATGTACTGAGATAATGCGTGAAAAATATATTTTGCTGCGTCTCTTTTCTGTCTCCTTTAATTTTTACAGCATTAACAGAGCAGTGAAGTATTCAAGCTTCCGATCACTCTTCAGAAACCCTTTGGGAACACTGTACCTTTAGACAGGATCCCAGAATCTCAGGGACACTTGCATAAGTATGTGATATTCATCCTTGGTGAAAAGAAACTATCATAAAAACAGCTGGGAGCCCTTTATTGAGTGTGCATAGAGATTTCCCAACTTAGATCTCATTTTCCATGTTCAGACAGTCATGCACCCAATAACAGATATAAGTTTTGAAGAGTTGTTTTATGCAAAACATTTCCAAAAAGTATCTAAAACTTACCTCATCAGGCAAGAAATATGAAAATGTGGCTGAGTGCTGTGGCTCACGCCTGTAATCCCAGCACTTTGGGAGGCCAAGGTGGGCGAATCATGAGGTCAGGCATTCAAGACCAGCCTGGTCAACATGATGAAACCCCCTCTCTACTAAAAATACAAAAATTAGCTGGGCATGGTGGCATGTGCCTGTAATCCCAGCTACTCGGGAGGCTGAGGCAGGAGAATTGCTTGAACCAGGACCTGGGAGGCGGAGGTTGCAGTGAGTCAGGATCACGCCACTGCACTCCAGCCTGAGCGACAGAGCAAGACTCTGTCTCAAAAAAACAATAAAATAAAATAAATTAGAAAATGTGTATTTTTTCTTTTGGTTGTTAAGAAAAGTGCTTTCTCAATTTCACTGTGGCATTGATGGGAAGGAAAAGTGATTTTAGTAGCTCTGAGATCTTTTCTGCCCCGATCATCCCTATTAAAGTTCCATCATACATTCAGAACTATGGTTGTTTCATGAACTGGGTTAATCATGCTGTCATGGCACAGTACTTTGCAGTCCTGCAGCCATCACAACTGATGGTTTACAGCTGTCATGGTTGCACCAGTGGGAGCTAATAAGAAACCTCTAGGATGTCCATTAAAGCAAGTAGAATGCAAAATAAGGAAACAAAGTCGAATATTCTGTCAGAGATAAGGACCTGAGTTAATGGAAAAGCTGGCGCTTTCGTGCCACTCAGCCAAGGCATGTACTGAGAGGAAGCATTACATAAATAATGCCCTGATACAGCTTGGGCTTCTGCCAAAATGATAATGAATGTGAACAGAAGGAAGACCAAAACAACATGTCAATTTTATTTTTACCACAAATATATGGATAATATCACTGCCCATTTGCAGATAGGCATGCTAGTTTTTTTTTTTAATGTTACAAGGATTTTTATGATCCCTTAAGTTACATTCCACATACAGGTAAAACTGAAACAACAGACCAACACGTGCTGGCCTCAAGAAACTCACAGTACAATGAAAGAGGCATGTAAACCAGCATTATATAGTATGAAAAAGGAGCTAGACTAGAACAAGTGCGTCACAGAAGGAAGAGTTTGTGTCTTCATCTTAGTATGTCTCCAGCTGTTAGTCCAGTGCCTAGCACATGCATTTAGGCTCTTACTAAATACTGAAATGGCTAATAACTGAATACAGAGCTTCATAATGTAGGAACTCAGAGGAAGGGGTACTCAATGAAGTCCAAGTAGTGGGAATAAACAGAGGGTCAGAAACGACTTTACAGAGGAAGTAACTTTTGTACAGAATTACTAAAGATGGTTTGGTGCTGAACAAGCGAAGAGTTCAAAAACACTATAAGCAATGGGAAAAGTTTGTCCAGGAAAGAGGAGGGATTAAGAACAGGGCAATTTCCTAGATGTGAAAACAAAATACATTTTTATGTACATAGCTAGGTTGCCTAAGGTAGGTGGTAGGGAATAGACATGGAGGTTCTTGATGGACAGAGACCAGATCTTGTATAACGACACAGTGAATTTGAATTTCGGCCTTTATTGAACAATCATCAAAGTATTTTAAACAGTAAACTGACATAACTGGATATACAGTGTTAAAAAATACTGCTATGATAGCTTTGTGGAAGATCACTTAGCTATTTGGGGCAGTAAAATTGCAGGCAGAGTGTAAATGAGAGCCTTTGAGATGATCTAGACGAAACTTAGTGAAGACCTTGAGATAAGGCAGTAACAACAAGGATAGAGAGCTGTGGACTTGTTTAAAAGTGAGTGCGGTAGCTCACATCTGTAGTTCCAGAATTTTCGGAGGCTGAAACAGGCAGATCACCTGTCAGAAGTTGGAGACCAGCCTGGCCAACATGGCAGAACCCCATCTGTACTAAAAATACCATAATTAGGCATGGTGGTGGGCCCTTATAATCCCTGCTACTTAAGAGGCTGAGGCAGGAGAATGAAACAAAAAGACATATGGGAGGTAAAACTGGCAAAGACTAGAGATTACTTGTAGGAAGAGAGAAATAAAAGGGTGTTAAGAAAAATGCTCGGGGTTTTGACTTGGGCACCTGGAGAAGGATAACGACATTCTTTGAGGTAGTGAACACTGGAAGGGAAGAATTTGGCCAAGGTAGATATAAATGGGTCCTCTTATTTGATCAGCTTGAGGGTCTGGGGAAATTCAAACTAAGATACCCAATAGGTTGTGGAATATTTGAGTCTGTAGATTATAGCTCATAAAAGTTCTCTAAGTAATTTTGAGAATCATAAGCTTGTAACTTGTAACTGTAGCAGAGTCTAGATTAGATCATGCAGAAGATTACACGGAATGAGAGGAGGGCCTGGGCCAGAGCCCTGAATGAACAGTAAGAGGGACAGGAAAAGCTCTTCTGAATAGCTTGCATCCAGAAGAAGCTGCATAACCAGGGGAAAAAAAGCAAATGTCGGGGGCTGGGGTATATGTATATCCATTAAAGGAATGGCATGACAACAAAACAGGTAAATCAAGGGTAGATCAACATCTTAGCTCTCAGAATATGGTTTTATCTTATTGTCTCCAACATCTAGCATTCACAGATCATAGATTAAATGTACCAGAATTATAAAATCTGTTTTTTGTCTCATGCACATGGCAAAAAAAGGTACCTTTTAGATGATGATAGCACCATAGGAGATCCCCAAAGACAAGTATCTCCTATTTGAGAATCAAGGTGTAATTGTAACACACTCCTATCTGTCTTTCCTGAGGAGGTTCCTGCTGCATATTTTGGGATTTGTGTTTTCATGGTGATGGGGGTCAGTGGAGGGAGTCTGAGAGTAGGAAATTGCAAAAGATGCTACAGAGTGTAGAAAGGTATAACCTTTATATGTCTTTGGAAAAGTATACGCTTGAAAATAATATATTGACATGTCTCAACTATGTCTGGAATGGTGATGGGTACCATGTGATCAATAAGGTTTCTGTCACCCCAGACACTGGGGATTTTACTGCTTTCCTTAAATGTGTTTTCTGAGACTGTTTTTATGATAATTTTTAGACTAATTAACTTGGGTATTTCAGCAATGTAAAGTTTGCTTTATTTGTGAGCCTTTGCACTTAATCTGATGCCTTTATTCCCACTTTCAGTGCCATTGGCAATCAACTTTAAAATGGAAATCACCTAAATGAAATCTAGAATACCCACCTGTTATATGCAGCCAAGAAGACTAAAATGGCCTGGCTCAGGACAGGTTCAGTTTTGAACTAAAGTAAATGCAATTTCTGCCCAATTATATTAATAAGTAAAGAACTTATTTATAGTTATTTCTGGATATAAGCCTTCTTATAAATGTATTTTTTGCACATTACATGTATTTTTCCCAACAATAAAGGCAACATGGACCATATCTGTATAAGAATAGAATAGTGAGGACATAAAAAGAAGAAAAGAAGCCTACAAAATTTTCTATAAGAAATGTTCAAATAAAAGTGAAAAAAATTTGAAAATCAATAAATTTCTTTTCAAACAACCATATTTTAAAATTTCCTTCACATTTATTATTTCCTCACGGCCACCCTGTTGAAGGCAAGGCCTCTTTCCCCCATTTTACAGGTGAAGAAAGTGAAACAAGGACATTGAATAACTTGATTAAGGTCAGATTTAGAGAATAGATCAGAATTTAAACCCAGGTCTTCCATATTCACCTGTCAGAAATCATTCTTTTTTCCATGGGAATAAAGCAGCAGTCGTTCTTAACTCCCTTAAGAACTGATGAGGAAATCATACTCTTGCAAAGTACGTTGAAAGCCTCTGAATCACCATCCTCAGAGAGCACATTTTTTTCAGAGACATTTCGATTCTTTTTAGTTGGTGTTTATTAATGAAAAAGTTCTTAATAAGTACATTTTACAGGTGAAATTCAACTATTCTACCAAAAACGATGTTTATTAAGAAGCACAACAAGAGTCCTGGTTAAATACTCTTTTCCTTTAAAACCACTCAGTAGCCAAACTTAGAATCCCCTATCGCATTCTTTTTGGTTTTATGAATTTGTCTGATATGAATAAACTAGGATAGGCAATTCACTGAGTTCACAGTGACCTAATCCCAACTGGGAACATATTTTAATTAACATTTCTTGCCAAATGAGAAAATATTTTTCTAGCTACATGTGAAGGTTGTTTATATATATATAACTCATAGGTAATACATAGATGTATATACTGTATGATTCATACTATATATATGTGCATCAGGTTATATACACCCACATATATATGAATGATGTATGTGTGTGTATATATATACTCTGAAGCATTCTTCCTTTTGTTCTGAACAGTTTCTTACTCTAAGAAGTTAGTCAGATTTATTTTTGCACCATGACAGAAGACAGAATGGATAAAAGTTCAATTAGTCTGTATTATACTAAAGACTGAGCTATTAGTTCCATGTGAAATAAGGCTTATCATATATTTTTAAGCAGGCTTTTTAACAAGTCTTTGTAAGAGTTTAATATTTAATGCATACTGCTAGTGTAATAGCACTGAGCTCCACTAAGCTTACTGCTCTTTAAAAATCAACTCAAATTTCTACTCATTTAATTTAGGATTGATGAGGTATTTTATACATTAACTTGTCTTATATATCATTCCATAATCCGTGAAAATACTTTAAATTTAACTCAAAATTTTTTTGGTAATATTGGATTTTTAGCTAAATAACAAGTCTGGCATAGTGGGATTTTTAGCTAAATTAACAAGTCCAGCCTAAAATGTATATTGCTAGTAGCTTAATAGCTTAATTCATATTTTAAACTATTTCATTTAAAATATTTTATATTGAAATTTTATCAATCCTGTCTCAGAAATACAAATTCAATTTTGGCTTAAAGAAGTTGAAATAAATGCTATCGTAAGACCTGGACTTCATATTTTTCAACTCCTGAAAATTTGGAAACCACTGGTTTGCCAAATCACAGCTTCATATGTTATAGGAAGAATAGCAATTTAGAAACCTGCATTTTTATTGTCTCCGTACTGGCCAAAGTCCTGTGCCCCTGGAGAGAAATGATTTTCAGGAAACAGATATAATTTAATTGCATATTTAGACAAAAGAATAGGCGAGATTAATATTAGAATAAAGGTTATTTTTTCCAATTCTACATGATTAAAATCCTTAGTTACACAAAAATTGCCTATCACAGAGGTCACATATTGTAAAAAGAAAAAAATTAGAAAAGTATAAGCATGTGCATTTGCCCCTATTCTCTACAACACAGTCACTGTCAAACTTTTGGATCTTTATCCATGAAATGGGTGAAAATGTCACATTTGATGTTATTTCAATTTTTATGTTTTATAAGTGATAAAAATTTTGAATTATAAGATTTTTTTTCCTGGCTTCTAATTTTGTTTCAGTTTCATATTAGATATATAAACATGTATCTATTTGACACATTTGGGTTTTATCCAGATAAAACATATATACGTTTACTCTACTGATGCATAAATGTAGACACAGCCTCATTTATTGCCTCATGGATGTTCAGACATCAATTATGTGTCCCTTTTTCCCACTAGGCTAAATTTCCATATAACTTAAATTTTTACAGTATTATGTACCAAAGCCTTACCATTTTTAGAATTGGCATATCAATTTTTTTCTTATCTTACTTTTTCCATATGAACTATAGAGTTACCTCATCAATCTTATCTCACCCCCAAAAATTCATGCTGGTATTTTAGAATATATTTTATTGATATATAATTTACATAAAGTTAAATGCACCCATTTTAAGCGAACAGCTCAATGGATTTTGGTAGATATGTGTAACTGGATATTTCTATCACCCCACAAAGTTCTCTTTTGCTGCATTTTTAGCAGTTCTCCCATCCTGGCCTCAAGCAATCACAGATCTGCTTTTGGTCACTGTAGATTAAAATTTCATATAAATAGAGTCATACCATAAGTACTGGCTGATTTTATTGAGCATAGTGTTTTTGGTATTCATCCATGTTGTGTGTATAAAGCTGTTTGTTTTTTTTATTGCTAAGTAGCATTCCATTGTATGAGAATACCACTTTTATGAGTTCACCTGGGCAAATTCATGGGATCAAATGATAACTAGCCCTTTAGTGTGGGGTCAAATGTTTATCTGGTTAGGAAGTGGCAGTGGTTACCTGTACAATGGTTGCTGTAGCTCTGGAATCAGCAGCTGAAATCTGCTCTGTTATCCCTTTTTTGTCTCCCTGTTTTCTTTGGGTTTTCTTAGATACCTTAAATAGTCTGAGGCTTAGAACTCTTTAGCTGTAATTCCCTCCTGTTATTATATAGGATCCCTACTGATGTGAAGCAGGGGAAAGCAATCCACAGTCCAGTGATTAGGTCTCTCTTTTAGTGAGCCGAAAGTAGATATTTCCCTTCAACCACATCAAAGGCTAGAAAGGGCTGGAATTGAATGCTTCCTTTCCCCTGGGCTAGTTAGGCTTTGATAAAACAATGGTTCATTAGACTCTGGCAAAATAGTTTCCTTGTCCAGGAGGCCTTGTGTAAAAAACAGAAAGTTCCAGGTATATTTCAAACTGGTTACTTTTTCCTTCCTTGTTCTGTAACCACGATGGTTCCCGGAAGTAAAACTTACAGAAGTGTGGGCCTCCCGATAAGCTGGAACCCTTTGAAATTTTTAACTGAAGATAGTCTACACTGAGCCTCCAGCAACTCATCAATTATAATTTAAAGTAATCCTATTGATGCTGGCTCCTGGCGAAGGCTTTTGCTTCCTGCACACTGTGATTCTCTGTACCTGTCTGTCTTGTCTTTCTCATTTTCAAGGCAGCAATTTGCCTTGTGCCCTCAGTACTTTGATTTATCTAATAAGATCTTTAGTTCATTCAGATTTTTCTTGTGAAAATGAGAATGATGACTTCTAAGGTCATTGTAGCTTGGAAACAGGAAGTATTCTTGTTACTCATTTTTAAAATTTAGTAATTTGGTGTTTTACTGAGTTATGCAAGTTCTTGATATATTCTAGAGAAAAGTGTTTCATCAGATACATGGATTGCAACTAATTATTCTTTCAGTTTCCTTTCTTGATTGTCCACTGTTAGTATAAACAAAATAAGTTGATTTTTCTGTGTTGACTTTATATCCTGAAAATGTGCTAAATTAAATTAGTTCCATTACCAACTTTGTAGATCTTTTAGGATTTTAAAATATACATAATCATGTCGTCTGCAAATGTAGACTTCTACTTTTTGTGTAATCTGTATGTCTTTTATTTAAAAAAGAAATTAGTCTGTTCTCATGCTGCTATAATGACATACCTGAGACTGAACAGTTTATAATTAAAAGAGGTTTAATCGGCTTAAGAGGCTGTACAGACTTCTATTTCTAGGGAGGCCTCAGGAAACTTAACAATCATGGGAGAAGGCAAAGGGGAAGAAGCAATTATCTTCTGCAAATGTAGACTTCTACTTTTTGTGTAATCTGTATGTCTTTTATTTCTTGATTAATCACATTATCTAGAAACTCATATAGTATGCGATAGAAATGGTGATACCACACAGGCTTGCTCCATTCCCAGTTTTAAGGGAAAGTGTTCTTTCATCATTAAGTATAAAACTGTAGGGTTTGCACACACATCTTGATATGATTTGGCTCTCTGTCCCTAACGAATCTCATGTCAAATTGTAATTCTTAGTGTGGGAGTAGCGGTGTGGTGTGAGGTGATTCAATTATGGGGGGCAGACTTCCCCCTTGCTGTTCTAGTGATAAGTTCTCATGAGATCTGGTTGTTTGAAAGTGTGTATCACTTCCCCTTTCACTTGTTCTTTCTCCTGCCAGACATGTGAATATGTTCCTTCTTCCCCTTTGCCTTCTCCCATGACTGTAAGTTTCCTGAGGCCTCCCTAGAAATAGAAGTCTGTACAGCCCCTTAAGCCGATTAAACCTCTTTTAATTATAAAGTGCTCAGTCTCAGGTATGTCATTGTAGCAGCATGAGAACGGACTAATTTCTTTTTTTAAAAAATCCTGTTAATAATGAATAACATCAACTGATATTCTTTTAATGTTAAGCTGACCTTGCATTCTTGAAATAAATCCAATTTGATCATATGACTTATGCTTTTGATGCAGTGCTGGATTCAATTTGTTAATATTTTGTTAAAGACTTTTGCATCCATTTTAAGCAACATTTATAGATTTTTCCTTCTAATTTCTTTCTCTGGTTTAATATCAGGGTAATCCTTGCCTCCAATTTGTTAAAATTGTTACTTACACCCCCATATATTAAGTTTATATATGACTGGCACTTACTTTTAAGTGTCACAGTAAAATAATGTGGGCTTAGATTTGTGGAATTTTTAAAATTGTGAATTCAATTTATTTAATAGCTATGAGGTTTTAACATTTTCTATGATGTGTGTCCATTTAAATGAATTGTCACTCAAGGATATTGTCAATTTCATCTAAAGTGATAATTTTATTGGCAAAATTTGAGTACAATTCTCTTTATTATCCTTTTATGTCTGTGGTATTTATAGTGAAGTCCATTCTTTCATTCCTGCTATTGCTGATACTGATTATTTGTATCTGCTGTCACTCTCATGTGTGGTGTTCCTTTTTTGCTCAGCCTAGTTAGAGGTTTATTGATACTGTAAAAGATACATTTGGTTTCATTTATTTTTAAAAATCTGCATCTCTTTCTAATATATTGATTACTTTTTGCTATTAATTTTTCAAGATTTTGAAGGTAGAACTTGAGAACATTAACTTAGCTTTTTTTTTTTTCTATAAACATTTTAGGTTACACATTTCCTTCTAAACGCTATTTTAGTTACATTCCACAAATTTTGCTTTGATGTATTTCATCATTCTTCCCCACATATTTTTGAGTTACCTTATTATTTTTGAGTTACTTTTTATTTGATCAACAGATTATTTAGAAATTTGCTGATTGTCCAGGTGTAGGGAGTTTTTGATAAATCTTTTGCTGTTCATTTATAGTTTAAATCTTTTATGGTTAAATAATATTCTGTTACTTTAATTCTTTCAAATTAATTAGGTCTTGTTTTATACCTCAGAAAATGCTCTATATTGGTGAATTATTGATTTACACTAGAAAAGATTATGTATTTTGTAGGTGTTGGGTGGAGTACTTATAAATGTCAATTAGTTTGTTTGTTAATATTACATTTCATGTGTTCTATATCCTTGTTAATTTTCTGTCTACTTTTAAAATTAACAAGTAAGGAGTATTAATTTACTCCTACTTTTAAAATTAACAAGTGAGGAGATAATTTTAAGTGTTAAATTATCTTTTTTTGCTTTGGTTTACTGTTTGGTTTCATATACTGAATCCTTTTTACATAGACATTTAGGATATCTGTCTTTTTAATGAATTGCCCATTTATTATAAAATGTCACCTATTTTCTCTGATAATATTTCATGTTTTACAGTCTTTTATTAATATGGTGATATTTTATTCTGCATTTGCATTTTGTAGACTTTTAATCTTTTAAGCTATATGTTTATTTATATTTAAAGTGTGCTTTTATAGCTGGCATATTTAGGTCTTGTATATATCCTGTATGGTCATTTCTGCCTTTTGAGGGTTCAGAATATTTATTTTTAATGCAATTATTGATATGGCTCTGTTCAAGCCTATCATTTTTGTTTTTAATTTTCTTTATTTCAATAGCTTTTAGGGAACAGGTGGCTTTTTGTTACACAGATAGGTTCTTTGTGGTGATTTCTGAGATTTTGGTGCACTCATCCCTTGAGAGTAGTGTACACTACACCCACTATGTAGTCTTTTATCATTCATCCCCACTCCCAGTCTTCTCCCCGAGTTCTGAAAGTCCATTATGTCATTCTTATGCCTTTGCATCCTCATGGCTTAGCTGTTTAGCTGCTACTTATAAGTGAGAACATATGATAGTTTCCCATTCTTGAGTTACTTCACTTAAAATAATGGCCTCCAGCTCCATTCAAGTTGCTTCAAATGTATTATTTCATTCTGTTTCATGACTGAGTAGTATTCCGTGATATATATGTATATTAGTATTACATTATTTTATCCACTTGTTGGTTGATGGGCATTTGATTGGTTTTATATTTTTGCAATTGTAAATTGCGCTGCTATAGACATACAGGTTCATCTATCTTTTTCATCTAATTACCTTTTTTTTTTCTTCTGGGTAGATACTCAGTAGTAGATTGCTGGAATAAATGGTAGTTCTACTTTTAGTTCTTTAAGGAATCTCCATACTGTCTTCCATAGTGGCCGTACTAGTTTACATTCCCACCGGCAGTGTAAAAGTGTTTTCACCACATTCATGCCAACACTATTTTTTTTTTAATTTTTAAATTATGGCCATTCTTGCAGGAATAAGGTGGTATCTCATTTTGGTTTTAATTTGGATTTCCCTGATTATTAGTCACGTTAAGCATTTATCACATGTTGGCCGTTTGCATATCTTTTTTTAAGAATTGTCTATTCATGTTCTTTGCCCACTTTTTGGTGGGATTGTTTGTATTTTTCTTGCTAATTTGTTTGAGTTCCTTGTAGATTCTGTATATTAGTCCTTTGTCGAATCCATAGTTTACGAAGATTTTCTCCCATTCTGTGGATTGTCTGATTATTTCTTTTTCTGTGCAGAAGCTTTTTGGCTTAATTGGGTCCCATTTATTTACTTTCATTTTTGTTGCATTTGTTTTTTGGTTCTTGGTTATGAATTCTTTACCTCAGACAATGTCTACAAGAATTTTTCTGATGTTATCTTCTAGAATTTTTATGGCTTTGGGTTTAAGTCTTCGTCCATCTTTTGTTGATTTTGCGTAAGCTGAGAGATGAGGATACATTTTTATGCTTCTGCACGTGGCTTGCCAATTTTCCCAGCTTATTTGTTGGATGGAGTGGTCCCCACTTTATGTTTTTGTATGCTTTGTAAAAGATCAGTTGGCTGTGAGTGTTTGGATTTATTTCTGGGTTCTGTATTCTGTTCCATTGGTCTATGGGTCTATTTTTATATCAGTACCATCCCGTTTTGGTAGCTACTGTATAGCCATGTAGCATAGTTTGAAGTTGGGTAAAGTGATGTTTCCAGGTTTATTCTTTTTGCTTAGTCTTGCTTTGGCTAAGTGGGCTCTTTTTTGGTTCTGTATGAACTTTGGAGTTGTTTATTTATTGTTGTTCCATTTGTTTTATCTTCTTTTTTCCTCTTCTGTCTTCTTTTAGATTGAGTTAGTACCTTTTAATATTCCAATTTATCTCTCCTTTTGGTTTATTAGCTATTTCTGTTTACAGTAAATTTAGTGGTTGCTCTATGGTTTATAATACGAATATTCAACTGATCATGGTATAATTTCAAAAGGTAATATACCATTTCCAAATAATATAAGAAGTGTAGAGCAGTATGCTTCCATTTACTCCTCCTACTCTTGTAATATTGTTTTTATATTTTTTATTTCTATATATGGTTACATAGTCATTTTATTTTTGTTTCAGTCAATTAACTTTTAAAGAAACTTAGAAGAAAAAAATTCTGTTTATGTTTACACATTTACCAGTTTTAGTACCTTGTATTACTTTGTGTGGATTCATTCATGTATTCACTTGAAATCTTTTTTTTTTCTCATTGATTTGTGACTTTCTCTTTACCACCACTTCAGTAATTCAATGATACCTTACTGTTCTTCTAAAAATGTGTTTCTCTCACTTGAAGTACACTCATTTTGGATATTGAAGGTTTATCAAATGTGATGTTCAGTCATTTTCTTCAAATATTCTTTCTGCTTGCCACCCTCTCCTTTGAGACTCCAATTAACCTTACATTAGATCATTGTATATGGTCCTACAGGTCACTAAAGAACTGCTCATTATTTCCCATCTTTTACTTACTGTATTTCAAATCTTATGCCAGTTATTATAAAATGTCTGGAAGCAGAAGTCCTACTATGACTTTTATAAATTTTAAATTTAAATTGTTTTCTCAAATTGTGAGTGTTTGATTTTAATGTATATTAGGAAGTAAAAATATGAAAGGAAGAAAAATGTCACTCAAACAGAAAACAGAACTTCTATATATACTTACATAATTATTTGAACCAAAACACTTTTGTATTATATATGCATGTCAGTTACCTCTCAATAACTACAAGTATTATATAATTATATAAACTATATAATTATGTTATATAAATTAAATATCATCAAATAGTTTAGGAAGCTCAATAGATCAAAAGAAGTCCAATATGAAATAATAGGACAAATACCACTGAAAAAAATAACTATGAGAAAAAAATAATTTTAATTGGTATATTCAGAGCAATTAAAAAAGATATACCACATTTTCAACTAAGAATAGACTGATCTGAAAAAGAAGCTTTAGAAAACAAAAAGTTTTATAAAATAAAATATTGGTAACATTAAAAAATTCAACAAATAAGAAAAATTACAGCTTAACTGCTCTGAGGTTTATCTCAGTGTGCTAGCTAATGCCAATAACTCTGCAAATGTGGCACAATGGTCACAACAGGAGAGAGATTAGTGGGTAGCTCAGTTAAATGTAAATTTATTATCTTTTTTCCTGTGAAAGTAACCACAAAATTTTCTTGGTTGTCCAAAGAATTACTTTGATAAGGAAAGGACAACACATTGCAATATGTTATGAACAACCAGCTTTTCTCCTTAAATCCATGCATGTGCTATATTTCCTAACTGCATTCTTTAAATTATTTTTAATTTCATTCTCTTAGTCAGAAAGGAGAAATCTTTCCAGGAAAGAATTAGAATCCATGTATTAAAGGCAAAGATGAGGAAGCTGGATTTAACCTTACCTTGACCAACCTTGCTGTATTTTGAGTCAATAGTTTGGAATAATTGTATTTAATTGTTTGTGCTTTAGAAGTAAGTTTTTAGAAGTAAAATTGAGTAGCAGATTTGGAACTTTATCTAATGTATGATGTGATTATAAAATTAGAGCCAGCCCATTTGTAAATAATTGTTTAAAGGCTGACAATAGAAGTGAGATGAATTTGATTGTCGGGACCAACTTTAGTGTGGAAAGTTTGCTCTACATAAAATCAAATTACATAAACAAAATACTGATGAATCGCCAACACCAGGCCAACGTTTACACTAAATCAAATTAGTTGTGCCACTATAGACATAAGTTAATAAACTAGAGTGGAGTTTGTTTTTTTAGGGTCATTAATGTAAGAATGACTATCATGTTAAATCTGACTAATGGTTACTTTTCATGAATCACAGTAATGAGCTTAAATAATCAAAATGTCTCAGATAATCATCATTAGCATGTTGTCTTTTATATATCCAAGATACTGTGCAGTAAACATGTTTTTTTTTTTTCCCTCAAATCATACTCAAGGCATTTTAGTGTCTTAGTCCAACTTTAATTGTTGCTGGTGCCAAATACAAATAAGTTAGTTTTCACAGGTTTGTTTAGATGTCAAGGGTTATGAAAATCAGAAAGAAAAAGTTTAAACAGGTGGTTTTATTTATGAGTTTTTTCATCACCGTTATGCAAATAATGTGGCCAAACACTAAAAATGTTATTTTCTGTCTCCCTGGGATACTCAAGATTCTGGTGTTCTCTTATCTACCTTGACCTCTTGGAGCAGTTCTAAAAAGAATCAGGTGGAAGTCATTTACTCCTTTTTCTTTCTCTGTTGATCCAATTACGGAATTATTTTTATTCTATGTATACATGATGTTGACCTTGGATCTCAACAGTGGAATATGTGGCATCAATGCCCAGGTCTAATACATTTTGGGAAAGCCATAAATTCTTACAATTATCTTTGAAACATGCACAGAGATATCTGAAATGTCACCAATTAAAAAAAATTGACTTTTGACTTTAATTCCATGAAGAAGGGAAATTGAAAAACATAGTTCATGGAAGTAGAAGTTCTAAACCAGGAGTTTCTGTGAGTAATGTCTTTAAGACACAGCCTGCGATTCTAGTTTGCCCCCCAAGAGGTCTGGCTGCTGATGAAGATCCCTTTTTCATAATTTTCTACAAAATTTTATCTCTCTACACTAAATTTCTTTGTATTTTTTGTCTTTAATCTCTTTTCATCTCCCTTTCCTGAGTTTATTTTAAATGAGATCAAGTATGTAATGAATACCACAATTTTAGCAAGTTGTTGATATTAATTTATTTCATTCTGAAGCAAAAATCTGAAAGCATAAATCTCCTCTAGTTTTTTCATTTGCCATTTCACTTCCTTCTCTGTTCAAATCTTCTAAATACCATGAACACTGTGATTCAGTGTCTTCTCTTCTTCCCATTCCTTCCCACTCAATATAGCTGAATTGAAATAAGTCTCAATTCAGGTATATTTGCCTGTATTGAGTCTTCACCTTGCCACACAGTAAAAAATCCATGTCACCATTGGAAAGAATGAAAGTTGGACTACCAGACATGAATACTGATCATTCCCAGCTGCATGGGCAAAGTGCTTTTACTATCTTGAGTATTTCATGGTTGGTACCTGTTGTGCTGACCAATCACAAAAGAGGGCCTGAAGCAGCCAGCAATCTCTACTTGGGAATAATCAGCCAGAAAGCAAGTTGAGAAGCATAAAGAGCTTAAATCCAAATCTATAGTGGGCTAGAGCATAGGGTGGGAGAGCCTATGGTGATTTTAGGCAACTGGGGAGGTAGGTGCAGATTTCCACCTTTTAAATCTATGAGCTGTTAGGACTTTGTCATCTCAAATAACATGTGTGCTTCTATGCCAAACACCAAACGTGGTGCCATAGAGGACAAAATTAATGACATTTGGAATCTTTATCTGTGAAAAGCATGTCATCTATTTGAAACATAGAGACGTTTAGCCAAATAGTATAACATACTACACGTAAGAAAATGTCTACCTGGTCAGTTTGGAGGCTGTAGCCACAGAGAAGCTGTGTCAGCTGCAACGATGTTCTCATTGTGGTTGCCATGGCTGTTACTGGCACTCTTCCTTGGTGAGCTGATCTGGTCTCCAAAAATGCTCTGGGATCATCTTTCATTGCTGCAATGAATGTCCATGCCTCTAACATTCTTCTTCAGGAAAGGCACGGTAGAGATGTCCTCTGTTCTTGAAGAGCATATTCTTAGAGCTAATGCCTCTGCTGACCTTGAAGAGACTCAGCATGTCTTAAGTATTGGTGGTGGTATTGCCCAAGTAGATGGACTGAGGAATGTTCATGCATAAGAAATGAAAGAATTTTCTTCAGGCTTAAAGGATATGTTTCTGAACTTGGAACCTGAAAATGTTTGGAAATAACAAACTAAAGGAGGAAATACTGTGAAGAGGATGGGAGCCACTGTAAACATTCCAGTTAGTAAGGAGCTATTGGGTTGTGTAGTGGATACTCTTGATTGTGCCATTGATTGTATGGGCCCACTGGTTCCAAAACGTTTATAGGCAAGTTGGTTAGAAAAACCTTGGAATTATTCCTCAAACTTTGTTTCACAAACTAAGCAGACTGGCATTAAGGCTCTGGATTGCTTCGTGTTAATTAGTTGTGGTCCATGTGAACTGATTATTGGCAACTGACAGACTGGCAAGATTTAAATTGCTATTGACACAATCATAAAATGTTCCAATGATCTGATAGAAGAAGCTGTATTGTATCTACATTGCATCGAGTTAAGAAATCTCTTTCCCAGTTGTCGAAGAGACTTACAAATGTAGATGTCATGAAGTTAGCCATTGTGGTTCAGCTACTACTTCTGATGTTGCCACACTTCAGTACCTGGCTTCTTTTTCTGGCTATTCTATGGGAGAATACTTTAGAGATAATGGCAAATATACATTGGCCATCTATGATGATGTATCCAAACAGGCTGTTGATTGCTATCAGATGTCCCTGCTGCTCTGCCGACTCCCTGTTGTGAGGTCTATCCTGGTGATATATTTCACTTACACTTCTGTCTGTTGGAGAGAGTAGCCAAAATGAATAATTCCTCTGGCAGTGGCTCCTTGACTGCTTTACCAGTCACAGAAACACAAGCTGGTAATATCTGTTTACATTCCCATAAATGGAATATCCATTGATGACTAACAGATCTGCTTAGAAACAGAATTGCTTGGCAAAAGTATCTGCCCTGTCATTAATGTTGGTCTGTCTGTGTTCTCCATTGGATATGCTGCCCAAACCAGGACCATCAAGCAGGAGGCAGGTACGATGAAGCTGGAATTGGCTTATTATCGTGAAATTACTGCTTTTGTTCAATTTGACTCTGACTCTAATGCTGTCACTCAGCAACTCTAAAGCCTGTGTGCATCTGCGTAAGTTTCTGATACAAGGCTAATATTCTTCCATGGCTACTGAAAACAAGCATCTGCAATCTATACTCATGTAAGAAGCATATCTTGATAAACTGGAGCCTAGCAAGATCACAAAGTTTGAGAATGCTTTCCTGGCAAATGTTATCAGCCAAAACTAAGACCTGATTGTCAATATGAAAGCTGATGGAAAGATCACTTAACAGTCAAATGCCAAGCTGATAGAGATTATAAGAAACTTCTTGGCTGGATTTGAAGCTTTAACTCATGAATTCATATCAATTATCAATTTGGTTTTGTCATTTCTTTCCTAGTAATCAGCTTCATTTATAAAAGGATTCTCATACTCTAAATGTACAGAAATCATGTTAAAAATAAAGGCTCCATATTGCTTGGTAGCTTAAAAAAAAAGAAAATGTCACAGTGCTTCTCTGGATAGTAACTATTACATTATAAATCTTGACTAACCACAGAATAAGAGAAAATGGACACAAATGTAAGCCAATGAGCTTAATTATAAGGAGCATCTTGTAAAACAAAAGATAGTAACTTTTTTCTTCTTAATATAGCACTGGCTTGGGCTAGGTGCAGTGGCTCATACCTGTAATCCCAGCACTCTGGGAGGCCGAATCAGGTGGATCACTAGGTCAGGAGTTCAAGACCAGCCTGACCAAGATGGTGAAACCCCATCTCTACTAAAACTACAAAAATTAGCTGGGTGTGGTGGCAGACACTTGTAACCCCAGCTACTCAGCAGGCTGAGGCAAAGAATTGCTGGAATCCGGGAGGCAAAGGTTGCAGTGAGCCAGGATTGTGCCACTGCACTCTAGCCTGGATAACAGAGTGAGACTCTGTCTTAAAAAAAGAAAAAAAAAAAGAAAGAAAAAAAAGAAAAGCACTGGCTCTGCTTTCATTACGGAAAATAAAAACTATTTGTGTTCTTTATCAGTCGTGTTTTAGATAACTATAAATGATTTTTATCATTTTTCTTAATTTTACTTATTTATGGGGTACATGTACTATAATGCTGGGAAAAGTGGGGAGTGAAGAGAGGTTGGTTAATGAGTACAAAAATACAGTTAGGAATAAGCTCTATTATTTATATATAATGATAGTCACATTTATATTCTTATATTTATTGATATCATTTATATGATCATTTTTGTAGAAATACTTATCAGTGTATTTCAATAGTGACAAATACACTGAATGTACTAGTTTCATCTTTTTAATTTTCTGGGTAGTAAAGACATGACTGTCACAAAACAATAAAATGTGAAATGTAAGAATTATATATGAAGAGAGGTTCATAAATTATATAAATAATAATATGATTAGATAATATAGCACACATTTAGTGACATACAATTATCATACTATAAAAGAAAAAATAGATGACCCATAGTCCATGTAAATGTTAAATTCATATTTCTTTTATGTGACCACATTATTAAAGCAAAAACAATCACTGGCATACTATACATGCTAACTTGCTAGTGAAAACATCAAGAACTATTGATAATAAACTGTTTTCTGTCATTTCACTTGTTTAGACAGATATACTTAATCCTCTCATAATCTGTGCACTTTTAAATCTAGTTTTTTAAAATTGATAAAATTGTATACAATATAATGTTTTGAAATATGTATATATTGCAGAATGACTACAGCAAGCTAATCCACATATGCATTATCTCATGTAGTTATTTCATGGTGAGAATACTTACCATCTAGTTTCTTAGCATTTTCCTAGAGCTCAATATATTGTTATCTATTGCACAACATGGTAACTATAGTTCTTTTGAACTGATTCTTTCTATGTAACTGAATTTTTGTGTCCTTTGACCAAAATCTGCCCAATTCTCTCCCCACCTGTCCCAGCCCCTGGTAACCACCAATCTACTCTCTACTTCTAATGAGTTCAGCTTTTTAGATTCCATATATGAATGAGATAATTCAGTATTTGTCTTTCTGGGCCTGGCTTCTTTCACCTAACATAATGTCCCCCAGATTCATCCATGCTGCTGCAAATGACAAGAGCTCCTTCTTTGGTAAGGCTGAATAGTATTCCATTGTGTATATATACTGCATTTTAATTATCTGTTCATTTGTTGATGGCCACTTAGGTTGATGCCATATCTTGACAACTGTAAACAATGCTGAAATAAACATAGGGGTATAGATATGCCTTCTAAATACTAGTTTTATATCCTTTGGATGTATACCAGTAGCGGAATTTCTGTAGCATATGGCACATTTTAAATTTTTTAAAGAACCTCCATACTCCATACATGTTTCTCTAAAATAATGGCTGTACTAATATACATTTCTGTCAACACTTGTGCAGCAGTTCCTTTTCTCTACATCTTAACTAGCACTTATTTTTCACCTTTTCAGTAATAACCTTTTTAGCAGATGTGAGGCGATATTTTCTTGTTTTAATTTGCATTTCTCTAATGATGATGAGCACTTTTTGGATACCTGTTGGCCATTTGTATGGCCTCTTTCAATAAATATCTATTTATGTCTTTTGCCCATTTAAAAATCAGGTTATTTGGTCTTTTGCTATTGAGTTGTTAGAGTTCCTTATATATTTTAGATGTTAACCTGTTTTCAGATGTAGGGTTTATACGTATTTTTTCCCATTCCCTAGGTTGTATCTGTACTCTGACAGTTTTTGTGGCTGTGTAGAAGGTTTTTAGTTTGATGCAATCCCATTTGTTTGTTGTTGTTGTTGTTATTTTGTTTTTGGGGGTTTTTGTTTGTTTGTTTGGGGACAGGGTCTTGCTCTGTCCCTGGGCTGGAGTACAGTGGTGCAATCCCAGCTCACTGCAACCTCCACCTCCCTGGTTCAAGTGATTCTCCCACCTCAGCCTCTAGAGTAACTGGGACTACAGGCACAAACAACCACACCCAGCTAATTTTTGTACTTTTAGTAGAGACTGTGTCTTGCTATGTTTCCCAGGCTGGTTCTGAACTCCTGGTCTTAAGTGATCCACCCACCTTGGCCTCCCAAAGTGCTGGGATTACAGGTGTGCTCCACCATGCCCAGCCGCATTTGTCTATTTTTGCTTTTGTTACTTTATGTTTTTGGGGTACATCCAAAATCATTGCCCAGACAATGTTACAGAGGTTTTCCCATTTTTTTCTTATGATCCCCTGTCTTTCATATATGCAAAGACAAATGGCTGAAAACCAAAATATTAACTTGGAATTTATCTCTGGGTAATTAAGTAAACTGGTATTATTTTATTTGTTGTGATTTTCTGCATTTTCTTAATTTTCTACACTTTTATGATACAAATTATCTGGAACTTTTTATTCCTCACCAAGAGCTCTTTCCATTCTCTGGGTAGAATCGTCACTGGCTGGTACTGTTATTTCCAAGTCCTCCATTCTCATGATGCCGGCTCTCCTTCTTCAGAGGCGCAGGGAAACGAAATGGATTTATGTCTGTAATCCATGTTGAGATGATTTTTTATATGGTGCGAGATAAGGATCTAAATTTATTCTTCTTCATGTGAATATCCAGTTATTCCAACACCATTTATTGAACACTATTCTTTTTCCCTTGTGTATTCTTGGCCTCATTGTCAGAAATCAACTATTTATAAATGTGTGGATTCATTTCTGTTCCATTGAGCTGTATGTCTGTTTTTATGCCAGTGTTATGCTGTGTCGATGACTATGGCTTTGTATGGTACGTTTTAAAGTCATGCCTCCAGCTTTGTTCCTTTTGCTTAAGATTGCTTTGGCTATTTTGGGTCATTAGTGGTTCCACATAAATGTGTAGGATTGCATTTTTCCTGTTTGAAGAATGTCATTGGTATTTTTGTAGAGATTTTGTTTAATCTGTAAATTACGTTGAGTAGTATGGCCATTCTAACAATATTAATTCTTCAAATCCTTCATTATCTTTCCTTTTATGTCTTCAGTTTTATCAATGTTTTATAGTTTTCAGTATAGAGATATTCTACTTCAATAAATACATTCCTATTTTATTTTTGTAAGCTAGGTATTTCACTGTTAGTGTATCTAAATACAACTTTTTATAAGTTGATTTTTATATCCTGAAGCTTTACTGAATTTGTTTATTCTGACTGTTTTTGGTAGAGCATTTAGGGTTTTTAAATTGTTTTCTGGAGATAGGGACAATTTAACTTCTTCCTTTCTAATTTGGATGGCTTTTGTTTCTTTTCTTTTTTCTGTTTGCCTAATTGTTCTGGCTAAGACTTCCAGTCCTATGTTGAATAGAAGTGGCAAGAGTGGAGATCTACATCTTACTGGAATGTTGGGTCTCAAAGGATAAGTCTTTAACCTTTTCCCATTGAATATTATGTTAGCTGTTGTTTTGTCATACATGGCCTTTTTTTGTATTGAGGTACGTTTCTTTTAAATCTAAGTTTTTGAATGTAAGGAAGAATATCAAATCTTGTAAATATCTTTTTTGCATCTATTGAGTTGATACTATGATTTTCGTCCTTCATCTATTAATTGATTTGTGTGTGTTGAAACATCCTTGTATCCCTTGCATGAATCCCACTTAATCATATGGATGGTCTTGTTAATGTGCTATAGAATTAAGTGTACTAATATTAGGTTTTAGATTTTTGCATCTATGTTCATCAGGAATATTTGCTTGTAGTTTTCTTTATTCTTCTTTTTTGGTAGCATTGTTATCTGGTTTTGGAAAAGAGCTGATAGTAGTTCTTTAAATGTTCAGTAGAATTCAGCAGTGAATTCACTGGTTCTTGGAGTTTTCTTTGATGAAAACATTTATTACTGATCCAGTCTCCTTACTTTTTCTGGTCTGTTCAGATTTTCTTTTTCTTTTTCTTTTTTTTTTTTCACTCTTTAATCTCACTATATTGCATCAGTCTAGGAATTTATTCTTTTATTCTAAATGATCCAAGTTGTAGGTATATAATTATTCATAATAGTTTCTTATAATCCTTTGTATTTCTCTTCTCTCAGTTGCAGAGTCTCCTCTTTCATTTCTGATTTTATTTGGTTCTTCTTTTTCCTTAGTCTTGCTAAAAGTTTATTGTTGTATATCTTTAAAAAATACCAACTCAATTTTCTTTTTTTCTAGTCTCTTTGATTTGTTTCTGCTCTGACCTTTATTATTAACTTTCTTCTAACTTTGGGCTTAGTTTTTTTATTCTTTTTTGTGTCCTTTTGGTGCAACATTATTTGAGATCTTTCTCCTTTTTTGATGTAGATGTGTATTGCTATAAAGTTCTCCCTTAGAACATTCAGGAGCATGTTGTTTAATTTCCATGTAGTTTTGAATTTTCCAAAGCTCCTCTTGCTATTAATTTTATATCATTGTGTTTAGGAAAATATATTTGATATGATTTTAAACTTTTAAAATTTGTTAAGACGTCTTTTGTGGCCTAACATATGATCTATACTGGATAATTATTCATATATATGTCTATTAGGTCCATTTATTTGATCAAGAGTATATTTTAAGGTTAAGATTTTCTTATTAATTTTTTTTGTCTGGATGATCTGTCCATTGCTGAAAGTGTTGAAGTCTTCTACTATTATTGTATTGTAGCCTATCTTTCCCTTCAAATTTATTAATATTTGCTTTGTATATTTAGATGCTCTGATGTTGGGTATATATCTATCTGTAATAGTTATATCCCTTTAATTAATTGCTTTATCAACATGTATTATTGATTATGGACATTCTTTGCAGTTTATTTTGTCTGATATACTTACAGTTATTCCTACTCTCTTTTGGTTTCTATTGGCATGGAATATTTGTCCATCCTTTCATTTTCAGTCTTTGTATATACTTACAGGTGAAGTGGGTCTCTTGTAGGCCTATATGGTTGGATCATGTTTTTAATCCACTCTGCCACAATATGTCATTCCATTAGATAATTTAATTCATTTACATTCAAGGTAATTATTGAAAGCAAAAATATGCCATTTTGTCAACTGTTTTCTAGCTGTTGTGTAGAACCTTTGTTTCTTTCTTCCTGTCTTGCTATCTTTCTTTGTGGTTTAGTGATTTTTCTATAGTGATATGTTCTGATGCTTGCTTTTTATTTTTTGTGTATCTATTACAGGTTTTTGCTTTGTGGTTACCATGATGCAAACAAAAAAAAATGTTAAAACAGGTTATTTTAAGCTGATGACAATATAACTTTGATCACAATAAAAAGTTATACTTTTACTGCACTTCTCCCCCAACATTGTGAATATTTTATGTGACAGTTTACATCTTTTATATATTGCATATACCTTTATTCTTTTCCTATTTCCCTGAGATACTCACTGGCAGTGCTCGTGGCTGCAGAATTACCCAGAGATAACTTTGCCATTAAACATCTTATTTTTATTATTATTTTGCCATTGTTCTATTATATTACCTTGGAAACAAAAAAAATTATGCTATTTTTAGCATTCTGTTTTTAGTAGTGGTATTTCTATTTACAAAATAGAGTAATTCTCGCTCACTAAAAATGTTGAATGCTAGAAAAGATAGCATTCCTACATGGGATGTTAACATCATTCTCAAACAGTTGTTGGCCAAAGATTAAGTTTGTAAATCTAGTTTTCCAAATTAGATGTTTTGGATGATTCAGATGCTTCTGATATTAGTTCTGTTTAGAAATAACTTCAAAAACCATTTTTTTTAATTTTAGTTTTCCACTGAAAGATTTGCTTCAGCCTCAAAGGGTGTGTTTATGTAAAATTAGTGTGGCAGTGAGCTACATTATTTTTCTAAATGGCAAAAGGGTTAAATTTTTCTGGCTACATTTTTAATATTTGTCTTTTAACTTTTATACTATAGATATGTGATTTATACACCACCATTATGGTATTATTCTAGATTTAACTGTGTAGTTAATTTTACAAGTGAGTGTTGTATTTTCAGATATTTTAATGTTACTTATTAGCTTTATTATCTCTTCATTTCCAAAGGACAGTTTTGCTGGGTTCAATATTTTGGGTTGACAGATTTTTTTTCCCTTCAGCTCTTTGAATATATCATCTCACACTTGGAAAAAAAAAAACAAACAAAACTTTAAGTTCAGGGGTACAAGTCCAGGTTTGTTACATAGGTAAACTTGTGTCTTGGGGGTTTTCTATGCAGATTATTTCATCACTCAGGGATTAAGCCTAGTACCCATTAGTTATTTTTCTTGATTCTCTCTTTCCTCCCACCCTTCACTCTCTGAAAGGCCCCAATATGTGTTGTTCCCCCCTTTGTGTCCTTGTGTTCTCATAATTTAGCTCCTACTTATAAGTTAGGATACGGTGTACTTGATTTTCTGTTCCTGTGTTAGTTTGCTAAGAACAATGGTCTCCAGCTCCAACCATGTCCCTGCAAAGGACATGATCTCACTCTTTTTTATGACGACATAGTATTCCATGGCATATATGTACCATATTTTCTTTATCCGGTCTTTTATTAATGACTATTTAGGTTGATTCCATATCTTTGCTATTGCGAATAGTGCTACAATGAACATCTGCATGTATATCATCTCACTCTCTCCTGGACTGTAAGATTTTTGCTGAGAAATCTGCCAGCCATTCTGGAATACCTTATATATTATTTACTTATTTTCTCCAGCTATTTTCAAGATATTTGTCTTTGTCTTTGATATTTGACAGTTTGATTATATGTCTTGGAGTACTTTGGATTGAATATGATTGAAGATCTTTAACCTTCCTTTACCTGGACATTTACATATTACTTCAGGTTTAGGAAGTTTTTTGCTATCATTTTCTTAAGGTTTCTGCTTCTTTTTTCTTTCTCTCTTCTCAACCTCCTATTGAACTGTTCTTCCTACCCCACTCAATTCATTTCCCTTACTATTTTGCTACAACCAGAAACTGTGATCTTACCTTAGTTCTTGTGAAGGTATTTTTGTACATGGATAGTTGTTCAAATTGATTTTGTGTGTGTGTAGGGGTGATGATCCCTAGAGAGTCCTATTCTGCCATCATGTTTTACCACTCTCCTACATCTAGGTTTTATATATTTACTTATGCTACTTTATATCAGGCAGAGGTTAAAACACAGAAACCTTAACTTCTATTAGAGTGGCCAATTAGATCTAAATTAATGCTCAGTTTTACCTTTTCTTGCACCTAGAATTCTGAAGTAGGAAAAAGTAGCTACGATTAAAATTGATCTGTTATTAACAATATTCTAATGGCATGAATTTAGAACTATATGAGGAAAAAACAGTTTCTTCTCTGACTATTTCTTGGTAAAATCAAGTAATGTCAATCAATGTTTATCTAAATTCTGATCATCTTATAAGTGCAAACCTGTAGTTTCACCCTAAGAGTCAAAATGTCAAAAATATATAATCAGTCATAATAAAGTACAGTACATAGTGCTATTGTTAATTTTAGGGATGATTGTGATACAGTTTCTCCTTGTAATAGATATATTACTTATATTAAACAAGAGGGAGGGTTAAGATTGGTATCATGTCAGATACAATGCAGAAACTGATGTATGAGAAGAACACATGTATCAGAGAGTGACTTGTGGTTCTGCAGTCAGCAGATATTTGAGAACCAAACAAACTGTAAGAAACAAAGCCAGCCAGAAAATTAACTCAAGTAACCAATATAAACATAAGATACTCACATAAGACACTTATGCTGGTTCAAGGTAAATGCTTTTATCCCTAGTACTTAGAACTGCACTGTCCAAGATGGTAGCCACTAGCCTCTTGTAACTATTTAAATTAAATGATACATTAGAAATCCAGTTCCTCAATTATAGTAACTATATTTTAATTGGTCAGTAACTGCATGTGGCTAGTAGCCTCTTATTGGGTAGCAGAGATATAGAGCATTTTAATCATTTGTAGAAAGTTCTATTACATATCACTGGCTTAGAAATATTAATTGATCCAATCATCAAACCCCTAATCTAGCATTTCCAGATTAAATGTGATCTAGAAAGCTCTACTAGAGTAGTTCTCTTCTGGTCAACAATCGTAAAACTAAACAAAATACATGAAGCAACTGTATTCAGGCACTACACAGCAGGCAATAGAAGGGTGCAATCTTTGAGAGCTGGAAAACTGAAGGTGAGCTCCATTACCAGACCAGCTATCTTCCTGGAAATAATATTCTGACCACAGCACAGTGAGCCAGGGTCCGAGTAGCGCATGACAGTCATGCTAAGCTGAGAAGTCAGCTATCAAGAGTTCATGACAGCTTGAGTTATTAGAATATATAGAAAGAGACATATATAATAGCTGTTTTAAAGTCTGATTATTATACTAGATGAGTTACTTATGGGCCTTCTATTGACTTTTTATACATGTCATTCAAAGAATTAAGGAGAAATATACTCTTCATAAATGAACAGAGAAAGAGTATCAGCAGACTTAAAAAGCATAAAAAATACCAAATAAAAATTCTAGAACTGAGAAGCAGACTTGGAAATTAAAGTGAACTAGAATAACTAAAACAATTTTTCAAAGAAGAGCAAAGTTGATTTCAGTACTTTCTGTAAGACGATGATAATACAGTGTGTTATTGGTGTAAGGGAAGACTTTAGAATCAGCAAACCAGTAGCTTTTCCAGAAATAGAGCCACACAACACAAGATCAATGTGTTCTTGAAGCTGTGCCCAAACACGTTAATCAATAGATAATCTATATGTTTTCAATAAATATTGTAAACTGGTTACCTACAGTAAGAGAAAAAATCTCAACCCTTCTTCAAACCACACAAAGATTAATCTGAAATGAATTATAGACTTAAATACAAAAAATAAGACTGTAAGAATTCTCCAAAAAATACAGGAAAATTGTTGTAGCATGAAAAAGTATCAAAGGTAAAAGAAAAAAAAATTGTAATTGGTACTTGATCAAGTTAAAACCTTCTTTTCAAAAGACACCATTAAGAAAATGAAAAGGCAAGCTAAAAAATAGGAAAAAAATATTCACAATAGTCATATTTTTAAGAAAGGATTACTTTCTAAAATGTATAAAAACTTCTACAATACAATAATTAGAACATCAGCCCAAATTTTTAAAAGGGCCTGAAATTTTAAGACAGTTCTCCAACAAAGATATATGAATGGTTATTCAGTAGAGGAAAAGACTTTCATCAGCAAAATACAAATTAAGACCACAATGAGAGACCTATGCAGACCCACTCAAATTTTTAAAATATTTTTTTTTTAAATTACAGTATCAAATAGTGTTAGGGGCATGGAACAACAACTCTCATGCTGCTGGTGGGAGTGAAAAAGGTGCAGATACTCTGGAAAACAGCTGGGCATTTTCCAATAGTTACACATAAACATATCCCATGACCCAGCAATTTCTCTCTTGATGGTTATCCAAGTGTAATAAAAGTACCCCTCCCCCAAAACTACTTGTACACAAATAGCAATTTTATTTCTATTAGCCAAAGAGTAGAATTGACTCAAATGTCCACCAACACGTGAATGGATTTGTTGGTTTGTGTCCTTTTGGAAGTAGATGCCAGAGTAGAGTATGCAAGAGTGTTTTGGGGGAAACTCCTGTAAAAGATGAAAAGGCAAGAGAGCTAGAATAAAATAGAAAATTTTTAAGAACATGATGTGGGCCTCACATCTGTGAGAAGCTGAGCCCTAGAATACAAGTTGTGTTCAGTCACTGCCTGCTGCCACTCAGAAAAAGCATGACTCATCTCAAACACTGTACAGCTTGTAAAGAATTGCAACTTGAGGCTGTCAGTTCCCTATGCTCCTCACATCTTCCTGTTTCCTGAAGGGAGACTTGAGAGCACACCTCAATGGCTGCCATAATGGATTGACAAACTGATGTATTCATAAAATAGATTACTATTCAGCTATAAAAGTTTACTTATATGCAATATCATGAATATAAACTGGAAAACGCAGAAACACAAAAGAATGATATGCCTGCTAGTTATAAAATCTTCAAATAACTACATATAAGTTTACATATACATGTAGTGAATTTCTCTCATTTGTGTATTATATATAACAATATTATTTTACATAATACATATGCATTATTTTGCTTGTCCATTTTAACATTACATTAGAACCATTTCCCCACATTCATAAAATGTAAAGTCTACAGTATTTATGCAACAATATGTACCTAATATGCTTCAAAATTCAAGAAGATACTCTCTACTGTAAAAGTGTTTAGGTATTTAGCCTCCCCCACACACATGTTTTGATATTATAGATAAAGTTATAATGAACTTTATGCTTAAGTCTTTATGTTTCTGATAGTTTTCATATGGTGGGTCTAGCAGTATAATTTCAGACATGAATACTTTTAGGTCTTTTGATGTAAGTATTTTTAAATTGCTTTTTGGGAATATTGTACCAGAATAGCTGAGTCTGCCTTATCATATATTCACAACTTATTTTAGAAATTCCACAACAGTATTTTAGAAATCTTTGCAAATTTGTTAAGCTTCAGAGTACTAAATATAGAAATCTTAATTCTTTGAATTTCTTTTATTTGTAGTAAAATGGAATGTTTCAAATGTTCATTGGCTATATTTCCTTTCATATGAAGTATATGCTTCAACTTTTTGCCTTTACTCTCCTTTGGGGTCTTACAGTCTTACTGCTTTTCTGAATAATTTTATGATTTTTTATTTACTATATTGGAGTGTTTTGTCATATGCTGCATTGTAGGACAATTTTAAAGCTATAATTCATATAATTCAATACCCTTTGGGCATAAAAACAAACATTCATTTATTTTTTGACTTATCAGTCATTACTTAGTATTGCCGTTTTTATGATTTACCCGTAATTTTATTTGAATGCCTTTGCTTGTCATTATTTGACACCTTTGTAGGAATTTTTATTATAAGATATCTAAATTTATGGCTACCCCTTGAACCTCACTGGCACCTCAAATTTTATTTACTTAAACATATACTAAATTACTCTTCTTTCAACATTCTTCTCTCTCTCAAGCCCTGATTTCCCTATTATACTACATCCAATCAATGTATGTAATGTTTCCCAAAATGGTTCTGTTCTCTCTTGTCCTTCTACATTAATTCAGGCCCCCATTACTTTTTATCAGAATCCTATCATATATTCCTACTTCCAATCTATTATTTTTCATACTGTTCTATTTCTTTTTTTGTGGACTTATCTTCCTAATGCGCCCTGTAAGTTATTACAGAAGTCGGTTCAAAGTTTCAGTAGGTATTCTTTGAGACTAGGTAGTGCAGCTTGGAAGCCAGATGACAATATATGTTACATAAGCAGCTGTTGTTTTATTTCTTCAAGGCATTTGACATTCTGAATGCTGTAGGGAATGTCTTATGATTTGGTCAATTCAAAGACGTTTGAAGCCTTAGGAAGAACTAGCAGACAATACTCCAGTCAATAAGGTAACTGAGTACCTCACTGAGAGTACTGGTGGCTGTGAGGTGCTGTACTCAAGTGGCTTGTTAATTAATAGGCATTTTCAGTCCTTCCTTTCCCATTACCTATCAGACCGCTCTTTCAGTGGAATTGTCTTCCATTTATTGTCTGACTATGATCTAAGGTCATTGAAGCCTGAAATTATTGGTCTTGTTATGGTAATGAAAATAAAGCATTGAAGATGGTCTCAGAGTGTTTAGAAATGAACACACAATGAAGAATATTAAGAAAATCCAGCTGCATCCAAGAAGCAGAATAAATGCAAATATGTATAGATTTGTTTAACACAAAAAAATTGTTGGTGAGGCACAATAGAAAGGGAATATCTAATCTCTATAATGTAATGAAATGAAAATGGAAAGAGCCAGAGGTATAGGTCAAATATTGCCTTAGGATAGAGAATACTGTAGAAACATATTAAGTAAGATTTTGGTAAGGGATTGCGGTAGAGTAGAAGAGAAACTTAGGAAGAGGGAACTTATGATCTAAATTTATCTTGCAAATCCAAATCTGTATGTCTTGAAGTTTTGGAGCACTAACCTGTGATTTATCAAGTGGACTCTAGTTAGGCAGCTGTAGACATAAAACACAAAGTTGCTGTATCTACATTGCCTCATCTAGTTTATTATTCAGCATTGTTACATGAAAAACAGTGGATATGAAAATGAGGAAAGCTCACTTTCTTAGTATACTGGGTCAGACTTTAATCTGAGTACTTTAGAACAATGCTGCTTAGAGTATGGTCTGTGGATTGATGAATACAACCAACTCTGTTACATATCTGCAAAAAGATAAATAGTATACTTGAGAGTAAGCATTTGGGTATTGTTATAGTAATTAGACATTATTGTGACCGTCAAGAGAATGGCTGGTGTATTTCTCCTGAACAGGATCTATACCAGTTCAGTTGCTGAATTCATGCATGGTTTTTATATGGCACAGACTGCATACTATTAGGTCTTGTGAGACAGTGTTCTGAGATGTGACGTTTTAGCATTCAAAAAGTACAAGAATCTGAAAAAAAAGTAAACATTTATTTTTATAACTTAATATTTCATAAACGTTTTGATTTTTTTGGATATTCAAATACGTTTCCAAATTTATTGTTTGCAACTAGTAACTAAGGAAGTTTTGAATTATTTATTTTGAACAATTTATACATAGCAAAGCAAACTTCATTGGAATTTCCATCAAGCAAAAATATCCCTTTCTGAATGTAGTAACAGTAATAAAACAAGGAGTAAAAATGGAAGTGATTCTGAAGTAGATACAAAGATTTCTTGTGTTATATTTAATTCCATTTTGTAAATATATTTGAAGTGAGAAAACTACAATATATTATTTGTAGAGATTGACTGACTAATAAAGCAATGAAATCACCAAAACCTAGGTGGAATTTTTATACAAAGCATTATAAAATAAATTCAAACAAAATAATTTGAAAGAGTAGATAGTGAATTATACAGTCAACAGATGTTTAGTGTTTTATATGTGAATATTAATCATCTAAAAGGCATTATTTCAATGAATAGTTTTTATGATTCTTTTCATTTTCATTGTATGATCTGATGTTTATGATTCTGTTTATTGAGTCTAATAAAAATAGACACTTTATATCTTATATTCATGTCTATTGTATATTGGTAGTATTAGTCTATGATCGTTATGAATAACAGATAATATCCTTTGATAATTTAAGACACTCTTCTCTAGGCAGCCTGTGTTTTAGCTTAGTGTTTCTCAGACTTTAATATGCATAAGAGTCACCTGGTGAATTTTGTTAAAATCCACATTCTGATTCAGTAGATTTATAAAGCCTGAGTTTCTGCATTTCTAAAGAGTGACCAGATGATGCTAACACTGCTGGTCCACATAATACATTTTAAGTATCAAGCCATTATATTTCTCTTATTTACTACCTCACTTTGCTAATATGGAAGAATTTCAGTGTCTCCAGAAAAGAGTAGAACAGGAAACCAACAGAGATAATGAAAGTTTTCAATATGGATGTCTTAATTTTAATTTCACGTAGGAATATTAGGAAATTTATGGAATAGGGCCAAGATTCTGCATAAACCCAAAAGGAAATGCTCTTATGTTCTTTCTTTAGGTATCGGGAATGTGCTCTGTCTAGCTATGTTAACACTTTCGCCTGTGAATCAGACTCAAGGGCTAGCTCCTCTTGACCTAGTGAAGGAGTCTCAATATCCCTGGAGAATGCTGGCTAGCTGCTTGCATCTGTAAATATATTCCTCTAGAGTGAAACTGTGCAGAAAACAACAAAAGGCAGGTCCAAGGCCTGAATGACAGCTTTTCCTGATGGTCACTGATTATAATATGTGATATTCACACACAAAAAAGAAATGGTAGAGGGAGCTTACATATTCCAGTAACAGCAATGTGGCATGGTCAGACTAAACCTCTAGCACAAGCAACAAAAACTAAGATACCGGACATAAAATCTAGGATATATTTGTAAAATCGCCAAACTACATGAATGTGCTAGCAAGTGGTTAAACGCTGGCAGAAACTGTAGGGGATTCTTCATTGAAAGACAGGAGAAGATCAAACACCGCATGTTCTTACTCATAGGTGGGTGTTGAACAATGAGAACACATGGACACAGGGAGGGGAGCACTACACACTGGGGTCTGTTGGGGGGAAATAAGGGAGGGACAGTGGGAGATGCGGAGTTGGGGAGAGAGACAGCATGGGGAGAAATGCCAAATATGGGTGATGGGGAGGAAGGCAGCAAATCACACTGCCATGTGTGTACCTATGCAACAATCTTGCATGTCCTTCGCATGTACCCCAAAACCTAAAATGCAATAAAATAAATTAAAAAAAAAAAGACAGGAAAGACAAGACCCTAGTTATATGTATAAATTTAAAGCATTGTTGTCTGGTGCATTCCCTAAAGTTTCCATGGCTCAGGCCAGCAGAAAACTGAAAATTTATTGACTTTTTGTCAGGAAAAGATAGATTTGAGATTGGCAAAGCAGATAAAAGATAAGGGGCAGAGAATCTTGGGAGGGGTCATATAAGTAGGAACTCCAAAATCTGCATGTAAAATTCACAGAAATTCTTGGTTAATTGTTAAATCATGCAATTGCCAAAAGAAATAGCAGGGTCTGCTGAAAACTCAGAAACTTGAAGCTGAAAGGGTTGAGCAGAGATTTTATCTTCTTTATTGGAATCTCTGTCAGAGATATAAACAGGGAAGCCTGAATTTGAAGTTTGAATCCAGCTAAGTTAATTGCTTAGTCAAATGAGAATCATTCTTCAGAGGAAGGCAAAATAAAGTCTCCACCATGTATCCTCCATCAGTGTATCCACCATGATGTTCAGTGTCCAAAAAGGGAGTTAAACATACCAATCATACACCAATGGGATTTTCAGAGACTGGGGGACAAAACCTTGTCACTCATGAAACACTTTGCATCTAATTTTTTAGATAGGCTAAAAGCATTGAGAAAAACTCATGTAAATACTAATCAAAAGAAAACTTCAGTGGTTTTATTAATATCAGACTAGTCTTCAGAGCAAAGATAATTATTAGGAATAAACATGTCAATCTATCAAGAAGACATAATACTAAATGATTATATTCCAAATAAAGATCTTAAAAATATATAAAGCACAGATGTGTTTAAAAAAATGGGCAGAACTAACAGTAGAAGTCACAAATGCATGATTATAAGTGAAGACTTGAATTCCCTCTCAGTAATCTATGGAACTAATAGGCAATTAGCAAGGACATAGAAAAACTTATAACACCATCTACCAATTAGATTAAATATATATTTAGAAAATATCCCATAAACTTCAGCAGAATGCATACCCTTTAAAACTGCATGTAAAGTGGCTGGGAGCGGTGGCTTATGCCTGTAATTCCAATACTTTGGGAGGCTGTGGCAGGTGGATCACAAGGTCAAGAGATAGCTACCATCCCGGCCAACTTGGTGAAAACCTATCTCTACTGAAAATACAAAACTTCCCTGTCCTAGTGGCAGATGCCTGTAATCCCAGCTACTGAGGAGACTGAGATAGAAGAATCGCTTTAACCCGGGAGGTGGAGGTTGCAGTGAGCTGAAATAGTGCCACTGTACTCCAGCCTGGCAACGGAATGAGACTCCATCTCAAAACACACACACACACACACACACACACACACATTCACACACTCATACACAAACAAAAACGAAGGGATATGTCTTACTTTTAATTCAAACAGTGTTTTCCACATAATCTATGGGCAAAAGAACACTTGTCAGTAAATTACAATTTGTATTGAATTTAATAAAAATGAAAATTAAATGTAAAATTTATAGAGTGCTGCTAAATCAGTGCTGAGAGGAAAATTCATAGCACTAAATGTTTATATTAAGAAGGTAAGTTTCAAATCAAAAATTTAATTCAGCGTTTGGTATGTGTTTTCTATAAAGGGCCATATAGCAATTTTTTTTTTTTTTTTTTGCTTTTTTAGCCACATAAAGTTTCATTCAATAGTCTTTGTATTTTGTTTAACAACTTTTAAAATAAGAAACTAACCTACAAATCATATAAAAATATTTAAGGTTTACCCTCAAGACTAAAGGTAAAGAACAAACTATATTTAAAGCAAGCATCAGAAAGGAAATAAATATAAGACCATAGATCATGAAGTGGAAAACAGAAAAACATTAGAATCAATCAAACCAAAGCTGGTTCTTTCAAAAAAATAAATAAAATTAATGCACTTCTTAGAAAACTCAAAAGGAGAAAAAAGGAGACCAGATATAAATTTCCACTATAGAAAAGAAATAAGAGATATGACTACACTTCCAAAGACAGTTAAGGGATAAGGGAATACTAAGAGTCTACACACATAAATCTGAAACTTAAATAAATTAGTCCAATTCCTTGGCTGGACGAGATCGCTCATGCCTATAATCCCGGCACTTTGGGAGACCGAGGCCGGTGGATCACCTGAGATCAGGAGTTCAAGACCAGCGTGGCCAACATGGAGAAACCCTGTCTCTACTCAAAATACAAAAATTAGCTGTAACCCCAGCCACTCAGAAGGCTGAAGCAGGAAATCACTCGAACCCAGGAGGCAGAGGTTGCAGTGATCTGAAATGGTGTCACTGCACTCCAGCCGGGGCCATAGAGTGAGACTCTGTCTCAAAAACAAAACAAAACCAAAAAAAATTAGACCAATTCCTTAATTATTGCAAACTTCCAAAACTAAGTTAAGTAAATAATCTGTTTAATCCTATAGTTATTTAAGTTAGAAGTCGAAATCTTTTCAAAAAGAAACCACCGGGCCTAGATGGTTTCACTGGTAAATTTTACTAACACTTAAACAATTTCAACTCTATGCAAACTTTTGCAGAACACAGAAGAACATTCTACCAACCAATTTTATGAGGCCATCATTACTCTAATACCAAAAGCAGAGAAAGTAAAATAAAATGAAAACCACAATCTAGTATCTCTCATACATAGTTACAAAAATCCTCCACAAAATTTTATCAAATAGAATCTAATAACAAAATCTAAAAAAAAAATTGATATTTATTCCAGTGATGCAAAACTGGCTCCATACTCAAATTTTAATTATTATAATCTATGTCTTAATAGCCTAAAGAAGGATAGACTCATTAATAGATGTAGAAAAATATTTAAATATTTATCATAAAAACAAATGGAGAAGGGAAATTTCTCAAACTGATAAAGAGCATAATAAAAATCCTACATCTAACATAATATTTGATGGTGGCAGACTACCCACAAAATCAGGTATAAGGCAAGAATGACCACTCTCTTCACTTTTATTAAACATGGTACTGAAAGTCTTAGCCAGCAAAATAAAGCAAGAAATGGAAACAAAAGGCATATGGAATGTAAAGGAAGAAATAAACAATGCTCTGGTTTGTAGATTATATGATAGCCTATGTTAGACTATGACAGTCTGTAAAGAATCTCCTAGAACTTACAAGTGAGTTAGCAAGGTCAAAGGATGCAAGGTCAACACAGAAAACACAATCATATTTCTAAATATTAGTTGTGAACGATTATAAATTAAAGTTAAAAACAATACCATCTAAAATAGTTCCTCTCAGATATGTAACATGTATAGATATAAAACAAGTACAAAATGCAGTAAGTACAAGATCTACACGCTGAAAACTCAAAGTAGACTAAAATAAATGGTGACTAATAGTGAGTTTATAGATTAGATGACTCAGCATTCAAATGTTCTCTCTAAATTAACTATATATTTAATGCAATTCTAATTGAAATCCCAATAGGGTTTTTTTTGTAGCTATAAATAAGATGATTCTAATGTTTAAATGGAAGGGCAAAGAAACTAAAATAGCTAAATCAATATTGTAAAAGAAGAAAGTTGTAGGAATCATGGTGTTTCCTTTTTAGACTTATCATGAGCCTACAATACTCAAGTCATGATGATACTGATGAAAATACAGACATAAATCATGGAACAATGGAGAGTCAAAAAATGGACACTTACAAATCTGGTCAATTAATTTTTAACAAACTTACAGAAGAAAGTCAGTGGAGAAAGAATGGTCTTTTCGGCCTACACCATTGGAACAATTAGATACCCATATGCAAGAAAATCATCCTGAATATAAATCTCATATCTTACATAAAAATTAAGTGACAATGAGTCTTAGCTCTAAGTGTATAATTTTCTTAGAAGAAACCATAAGAGAATATCTTTGTGACCTAGGGTATGACCAAGAGTTTGCAAATGTGACATTAGAAACACAATAAAAAATGATAAATTGAACTTGTCAAAATGTAAAATTTCTTATCAAAATTCATTATTAAGAAAATATATAGGCAGGCCACAGATTGGAAGAGTATATTTATGAAACATATATCCTAATGTACTGGTATACAAGTTACATAAAGAATTCCTACAATTCAATATCAGAAATAAACAAAACTGCCAACATTTTAGAAAAGTACTTCAATAAAAGCATGTACATGAAAAGAAGCTCAACATTAGTTCACATCAGAGAAAAAAAATTAAAATCACAATGAGATACTACTGCATACTTACTAGAATAATTAAAAGTAAAACAACTTGTATAGGAATGTTTATGGTACTTTATCATACAGCCAAATACTGGAAAGTGTCCAAGTTTTCATAAATAGCCGATGAATAAACCGACATGTTCATTCAACGAGCTACCATTTAGCAATAAGAGAAATAAACTATTGACTTATACAACTATATGGATGAATCTCAAAAATAGTATGTTGAGTAAGAGGGATTACACCAAAGAGCATAAAGTAGTCCCTTCTTATTCATGGCTTTGCTTTCTTCAGTTCGTAACCTGTGGTCAACCACAATCTAAAAATAATAAAATTCCAGAAATAAACATTTCTAATAGTGTGCTGTTCTGAGTAGCATGTTGAAATCTCCTGACATTCCACTTTGTCCCACAGGGATGTGAATTCATCCCTTTGTCCAGGATACCCACCCTGTACGTGCTTTCCACCTGTTAATCTCTTAGTACCTGTCTAGGTTATCAGATGGAAAGACGTAGCATATATGTGGTTTGGTGCGATCTGTGATTTGAATCAGTCACGGGAGGTCTTAGAATGTATCTCCTATGGATAAGAGGGGACTATTCTATCCTGTGTGATTCCATTTATATGAATTTCTAGGACAGGCAGAACTAATCATTGTTGAAAACCCATGATAAAACAAAATTTGTCTCTGAGAATCAGGATAGAATGAGAAAGGGCATGAAACTTTCTGGGGCATTCTTTATCTTAAGAGGGATAAGAGCAGATAAATGATATTTCCAAAACTTACAAAATGGTATGTTTAAAAAACATTCATCTCATTATATGTAAAATGTATCTGAAGAGAAAAAAACGAAGATGGAACTTTAGTTAATGTATGCACATCAAAGTATTATGGAGTAACTATACTGATTCTTGTACTTTGAAATCTCAAAATTTAGGTAGATTTATGTATTGGAAGCGTGATACATACAGATATGTAATAAACTATAAAAGATAATGTTTATTTTGGAATCTAGGTGTAGGATATATGGTTTTCACTGTAATATTGAACTTTATATTTGGACACGTTTGAAGAAATAGTGTTGATCAAGCTTTATTAGATAGACAGTATAACTACATTATAAAACAAGAGCTAAGTTTTGAGGCAATTTTTAGAATACCTGTCAGGGAAGAAATTTCTGTAATATGGGGAAATATTAAGGTGATTTACAATACCGCCCCATTGGACAACTCAAAAGGATACTTGTGCAACAAGGCAGCTAAGATAGGTGAGCCAGTGTAAGAAAGGTGCTCTAAAGCATTTAAACTCACCTGCATGTTTCTGTGCCACTAGGTAAAACCTTTTATTTCCATAAGCATAATATCATTGGTTCAGAAAAGCACTTTTCTATAAATTAGACCAAAAAGCAACTTCTGCTTGCCCAACTTTTAAAATTCAGTGTTTTGAAGAAGTTTTACAAAAAGTTTAACAAGAAGTTAAGTTTGACCAAAAAATCAACTTCTGCTTGCCCAACTTTTAAAATTCAGCATTTTTAAGAAGTTTTACAAAAGGGAGCAAATTCAGTAGTGTAGAAAATGTTATTTACATATAGAACTTTTATTTATAATTATTCTAACTCAGCACATATATATCACACAATAAACAATAGGTTAATAGTGGAATACCTTTTGGTTTCTACATTATACTGAATACTTGAATTTGTGATCAAATAAAAATAGTTTATATTTAATGCATCATTGGATCAGCAGTTTTGGAAAGGTGTATTTGTAATTTTCCAGGAAAAATGGAGTCTTTAAATTGATAATGACATATCTCCTTGTGCTTGTTGACAAGATTTCTATTCACTGCTTTATTTCTTAGTTGTAAGGACACGCATCTCCAGACTCCAAAAGATACATCTTTTTTTTTCTTTTTTTTTTTTTTTTTTTTTTTTTTTTTTGAGACGGAGTTTCCCTCTTGCTACCCAGGCTGGAGTGCAATGGCGCGATCTCGGCTCACCACAACCTCCGCCTCCCGGGTTCAGGCAATTCTCCTGCCTCAGCCTCCTGAGTCGCTGGGATTACAGGCACGCGCCACCATGCCCAGCTAATTTTTTGTATTTTTAGTAGAGACGGGGTTTCACCATGTTGACCAGGATGGTCTCGATCTCTTGACCTCGTGATCCACCCGCCTCGGCCTCCCACAGTGCAGGGATTACAGGCTTGAGCCACCGCGCCCGGCCAAAAGATACATCAAACAACTTTTTTAAAGCTTCTTTCGTTAAGTAATACATTAACAAGCTTTCAGGAGTTCATAGTCATCTCCTCAACTTAAGAGTGAGAAAAGAGGAGAGACGAATTGTTTTGTAGGAGGCAGAATTCCTTGTTTTAGGCTGACTCACTTTGTGAATACAACCTTCTAAGCCTCCCTGGTTATACAAAATAATGGCATATGCTGTATAGATTAGTATACATTACAAAGCTCTAAAACTACAAATTTAGTTTAAGTGATGTTTTTGTTTTCAGGGAAACCTAAATCTGTTGGCGACAGTGATAAAAGTTTTCTAAAGATGTTTATCAATATTTATGTGTGTTTGCTGTAAGGCAGGGGTGTGTGTTGCAGAAACCTGATATATTATACAAAGAATTTATATGGAAGAGCAACAAAGCACATTTATAGAGCTATCCATAAATACATGTAAATATAAGTACAAATCTACGCAAAAATATGTTGGAAATCATATTTTAAAAAATTTATTTTGTGTGTGTGTTTCTTTCCCTCAAGTATGATGTTAAATGGGTCATGGAGAAGGCCAGTTGTAAGAAATAAAAGACAGGACCGTATCGCACCTAACCTCTCTAGAATTATTTACACCAGAAGGGAACTGTCTCATGAATGAGAGGACATGGAGCACAATGAGAAGGAAGGGGTAACACATGAGACAAGGTAAACAAAGATTAGCAGCTGGCAGTGGAGGGCTGCTTCTCCACTGGGTATATAAAGTTCAAAAAAAATCTTGCAGTCAAGACTGGGGAGTCTGAATATTGTAACATAGGCAACTCAATGGAGAATCACATGAAAAAGTGACCAGTGTTGTTGTTCTATAACTCATCCCCTTGAAAGTCATAAATTCTTAGGTTATCGGCACAATATGGAGAAGTCGGAGACCACTAATCTCAGCCCAAGTGCGACCTAGAAAACTTAAAAATAGGTTATAAGCTCAATGTTACTTTACCTCTTTCAGTCTCCTCTCCCCTCTGGCCCCTCCATGGATCCAATCATAGATCCAACTTTAAAATGGAGAAAACAAGAAGATAATGAGAAAAAGAAGATAATGAGTTTCTTAGAGTTTTATTTCTTTTAAATTGATAAATTAAGTGCATAGGATATAGGAATACATGGTGGAGACACAATTGTGAGCAAAAAGAAGCCTAGTCTCTGGTCTCATGAAGCTTACAGGGAGACTGAGGAAGATTAATATTTTAAAAACCTCACTAATCATTACAAATTGGCATGGTCTGAATGAACACATGATTATGTGAGGACATATTACACAAAGGCTGGTCTCGATTGTGGTCATAAGTGACTAGAGGTGAAATCTGAAGGATGGGTAGGAATTAATGAGGCAAGGGCTGGTGAGCAGGCAGCTTGAGGCAAACATATTAAACTTCTGTAGCAGGAGGAACTGAAAAACGACCAGATGGGCTGGAGAAAGATATATTTTTTTAAAGCCAAAAAAAAAAAAAAAAGAAAAAAAAAAACCCTGGTACAAGGCTGGAGAGGCAGCCAGTATACCATACCATCAAACCATTTTGTCCTTGCTAAGAATTTTGGTCTTTGTCCTCAGATCAATGGGCAGATAAGGAATGTTTTTGTTTCTGTCTTGATAAGATTATACCTACTATAATTCCAGATATGAATTGCGATGGACAGGTTGTCAGACTGAAGAAAACAAGTTGGTAGGCTCTTACAATAATTCCAGCAAGACATGATGATGGCAAGGGGTCAGTGGAGGGACCCACGTGGAAGAGATTTGGAAACAAACTGGCCCTCAAAGTTATGGAGCTCATCTGCAACCTTTGAAAGAACTGCTTTGGCATATTGATTGGAGGGTGTGGTATGCATGGAGGAATGACTAGAAAATGAGAAAATAGGCCAGAAAACAGTTGAAGAAGGGGAGAAGATAAAAAGGGCAAGAGGAGGATTTGAAGGAAGGTTCATCTGTGAGACTTGAAAGTGTTCTAAGGATTAATACAGGAAGGGACAGTAGAATGCAGTTCCTGAAAAGACCAGGAAGAGTCAGAACAAAAGCACCAATGGGAGAATTACATTTACTTTTTTCTATTTATTTTTAATAGAAATAAAATTATACATATTTATCATGTATACAATGATGTTTTGAAATACATATACCTTGTAAAATGGCTAAATGAGCTAATTATTACTATGTATTACATTAACTCTATAGATCACTTTTGTAGTATGAACATTTAAATAGTATTCTTTCAGTCCATAAACATGGGAAATCTTTATTTGTGTCTTCAATTTCTTTCATCTGTGTTTTACAGTTTTCAGTATATAGGTCTTTCGCCTTCTCATTTAAATTGATTCCTAAGTATTCTATTATTTTCGTGGCTATTAAAAATGAGATTGTATTATCCTTTTTCAGATTGTCGGTGCATGGAGATGCTACTTATTTTAGTGTATGTTGATTTTGTATCCTGAGGTTTTACTGAATTTATTCTAACAGTTTGTGGAGTCTCTATAGTTTTTTTTTTTTTTTTTAATGGAAGATCATATCTTAAAAACACAATTTCTTTCTCTCTCATTTTGATAGCTTTTTTTTTTTTTTTCTTGCCTAATAGCTCTTCCTAGGACTTACAGTACTAGGCTGAATAGAAGTGGTAAGAGAATGCATCTTTATCTTGTTCCTCATTTTAAGTAAAAAAGCTGTCAAGTTTTTCCTGTTGAGTGAAGTTTGCTGTGAGTTTGTCATATAAAGCTTTTATTGTGTTGAGATACATTTTTTGTATACTGGGGAAAACTAGATTTAGATATTACAACTTCTCTGATGAAATAGGAAAGAAGAAAAACATGAGTATAGATATAGGTAAGTTTGCTGGGTTTTTAAATGATTTTTAAAATATTTTAATTTTCGTAGGTACATAGTAAATGTATATATTTACAAGGTATATGAGATATTTTAATAAAGGAATGTAATGTGAAATAAGTACATAGTGGAGAATGGCATATTCATCTTCTCAAGCATTTATCCTTTGAGTTACAAACAATCCAATTACGCTTTAGTTATTTTAAAATGTACAATTAAGTTATTGATAATAGTCACCTTGTTGTGCTATCAAATAGTAGGTCTTATTCATTCTGTTTTTTAGTATCCATTAACCATCCCCACCTTCCCCAAGCCACCCCAACCCAGCCTTCCCAGCCTCTAGTAACCATCCTTCTACTCTCTGTGTTCATGAATTCAATTGTTTGATTATTACATCCCACAAATAAGTGAGAACCTATGATGTTTGTCTTTCTATGCCTGGCTTATTTCACTTAACATAATAATCTCCAGTTTCATCCATGTCACTGCAAATGACTAGATCCCATTCATTTTTATGGCTGAATAATGTATATGTACACTCATAGTGTAAATGAACCACATTTTCTTTATCCATTCATCTGCTGATGGACCCTTAGGTTGCTTTCAAATCTTAGCTGTGACAGTGCTGCAACAAACATAGAAGTGCAGATGTCTTTGATATACTGATATACCCAGCAGGGATATTGCAGGGGATTGGTGGATTATATGGTAGCTCAATTTTTAGTTTTTGAAGGAACCTCTAAACTGATCTCCATAGTGGTTGTGCTAATATACATTCCCACTAATAGCATACAAGGGTTCCCTTTTCTCCACATCCTCATCAGCATTTGTTATTGCCTGTCTTTGAATATAAGCCATTTTAACTGAGGTGAGATGACATTTCATTGTACTTTTGATGTGCATTTCTCTGAACAATGATGTTAAGTACCTTTTCATATGCCTGTCTGCCATTTGTATGTTTTGAGAAACATCTATTCAAATCTTTTGTCCATTTTTTGTCAGATTATTATATTTTTTTCCAATGTAATTGTTTGAGCTCCTTATATATTCTGCTTATTAATCCCTTGTCAGATAGGTAGTTTGCAAATATTTTCTCCCATTGTGTGAGTTGTCTCTTTACTCTGTTGATTGAATCCTTTGCTTTGTAGAAGGTTTTTAACTTGATATTATCCCATTTGCTGGGTTTTTTTTTTTTTTTTGGTTGCCTATGTTTGTGGGATACTGCTCAAGAAATTTTTGGCCAGACCAATGTCCTGGAGATTTTCTTCAGTGTTTTCTTGTAGTGATTTCATAGTTTGGGTTCTTAGATTTAAATTATTATTTTGATTTGATTTTAACATACTGCAAGAGATGGGAGTATAATTTCATTTTTCTGCATGTGGATATCAAAATTTCCCAGCACCATTTATTGAAGAGATTATCTTTTCCCCAGTGTATGTTCTTGGTACCTTTGTCAAAATGAGTTCACTGTAGGTGATTGGATTCAATCCTGGGTTGTCTATTCTGTTCTATTGATCTATGTGTCTGTTTTTATGCCAATACTATACTGTTTTGGCTACTACAGCTCTGTAGCATAATTTGAAATCAGGTAATGTGATTCTTCTAGTTTTGTTCATTTTGCTTAGGATAGCTTTGACTATTCCGGGTCTTATGTGGTTCCATATAAATGTTAGGATTGTTCTATTTCTGTGAAGAACATAATTGGTATTTTCACAGAGATTGTATTGAATCTATAGATTGCTTTGGGTAAGTATGGATAATTTAAAAATATTACATCTTCCAGTTCATGAACATGGAATATATTTCCATTTCTTTGTGTCCTCTTCAATTTCTTTCATCAGTGTTTTACAGTTTTTATTATAGAGATCTTTCATTCCTCTGGTTAATTCCTATATAATTTTATGTGTGGCTGTTATAAATGGGATTACTTTTTTATTTCTTTTTCACATTGTTCACTGTCAGCATATACAAATGCTACTGATTTTTGTGTGCTGATTTTGTATCCTGCAACTTTACTGAATTTTTTTTATCAGTTCTAATAGTTTTCTTGTGGAGTCTTTAGGTTTTTCCAAATATAAGATCATATTATCTATAAACAAGAATAATTTGATTTCTTCAGATGCCCTTTATATCTTCCTCTTATCTGATTGCTCTAGCTAGGACTTCCAATACATTATTAAATAGCAGTGGTGACAGTGGACATCCTTCTTATGTTCCATTCTGTCAATATGATGTATCACATTGATTGATTTGCGTATGTTGAGCCATCCTTGCATTTCAGGGATAAATCCCATTTGGTTATAATGATTGATCTTTCTAATATATTGTTGAATTCAGTTTGCTACTATTTTGTTGAGGACTGTTGCATCAGCATTCATCAGATATATTAGCCTGTCATTCTTTTTGATGTGTCTTTGTCTGATTTTGGTATCAGGGTAATACTGACCTCATAGAATGAGTTTGGAAATATTCTTTCCACCTCTATTTTTCAGAATAGTTTGAGTAGAATTGGAATTAGTTCTTTAAATGTTTGATAGAACTAAGCAGTGAAGCCACTGGGTCCTGGGCTTTTCTTTACTGAGAGACTTTTCATTATGGCTTCAATCTCATTATTTGTTATTGGACTGTTCAGGTTTTGAGTTTCTTCCCAGCTCAATCTTAGTAGGTTTTGTGACTAGAAATTTGCCCATTTCTTCTAGATTTTCCAGTTTATTGGCCTATAGTTGCTTATAGTAGCCAGTAATGGTTCTTTGAATTTCTGCAGCAGCAGTTGTAATGTCTTGTTTTTCATTTCTGATTTTATTTGGATCTACTCTGTTTTTCCCTAAGTTAGTCTGGCTACAGTTTTGTCAATTTTGTTTAACTTTTCAAAAAACTGAATTTTTGTTTCATTGAGCTTTTTAAAAAAAATTTCAATGTTTATTTCTGCTCTGATCTTTCTTTTTCTTCTATTAATTTTGGGTGGGTTTTGCTTTTGCTTTTCTAGTTCTTTAAGATGGATTGTTAGATTGTTGATTTGAAGTTTTTCTTCTTTTTTTGATGTAGGCACTTTAGCTGTAAACCTCTCTCTGAGTACTGCTTTTGCTGTATCCTGCAGGTTTTTGGATGTTGTGTTTCCATTATGATTTGTTTCAGGAAATTTTTCAATTTCCTTCTCAATGTCTTCATTGACCCACTGGCCATTCAGATGCAAATTGTTTAATTTCGATGTATTTTTATAGTTTCCAAAATTCCTCTTATTAATTTTTATTCCATTGTGGTCAGAGAAAATGCTTGATAATTCAAAAAATTTTGCATGTTTTAAGATTTGTGAGTTAATATATGGTTTATCATTGAGAATGATTCATGTGCTGAGGAAAAAGAGTATTCTGAAGCTCTTGGATCAAATGTTCTGTAAATATCTATTATATCCATTTAGTCTATAGTGCAGATTAAGTCTGTTTCTTTGTTGATTTTCTGTCTGGAAGATCTCTTCAATGCTGAAACTAAGCTGTTGAAGACTCCAGCTATTATGGTATTGGGATCTGTTTCTCTCTTTAGCTCTAATAATATTTTCTTGATTTATTTGGGTACTCCAGTGTTAGGTACATATATATATTTCAAATTGTTATATCCTCTTGCTAAATTGACCCCTGTATCATTATATAGCAAACTTTTTATCGTCTTATAGTTTATGTCTTGAAATGTATTTTGTCTTATATAAGTATCATGATCCTGTTCTTTTTCGGTTTCCATTGGAATGGAATATCATTTTCTAGCCCATCATTTTCAGTCTATGTGTGTCTTTATAGGTGAAATTTGTTTCTTATAGCTAAAAGATCAATGGGTCTTATTTTTCATCCACTCAGCCAGTCTATGTCTTTTGATTGGAGAATTTAGTCCATTCACTTTAGTGTTATTGTCAACAAGTAAAGACTTAATCTTGCCGTTTTGTTGTTTTGTGTTTTTTTTTTTAAATCTTTTCTTTCCTTTCTGTCTTCCTCTAGTGAAGGTGATGTTCTCTTGTGATATGATTGTTTCTTGCTTTTTATTTTTTTGTGTAGTCATTGCGTGGTTTTTGGTTTGAAATTACCATAAGGCTTACAAATACTATCTTTTAACACATTATTTTACCCTGATAACAACTTAACACTACTTGCATAAACAAACAAGCAAAAAGAAAATAAATACTCTAGGCCATAACTTGCCCCCCCTCCTTTTTAACTTTTTGTTGTTTCTATTTATGTTTTATTGTATTGATTATGTCTTGAAACTTTGTTGTAGTCATTTTTTATTCATTTGTCATTTCGTCATTCTATTAGATAAGATTAATTAACACACTACCATTACAATGTTATAATATTCTGTATTTTTTTATGTACTTACTATTACCCATGAGTTTTGTACCTCAAGTGATTATTTATTACTCATTAATGGCCCTTTCTTTTTGATTGAAGTACTCCCTTTAACATTTCTTATAGGATAGATCTGGTATTGATGAAATCCTTCAGCTTTTATTTGTCTGGGAAAATCTTTATTTCTCCTTCATGTTTGAGAGATATTTTTGTCAGATATATTCTGGGTAAAAGGGTTCTTCCCCCACTCTTAAGCACTTTAAACATGCCATGTCACTCTCTGGATGTGTAAGGTTTCCACTGGAAACCATCATTCTCAGCAAACTGACAGAAGAGCAGAAGATCAAACACCACATGTTCTCACTCATAGGTGGGTGTTGAACAATAACACATGGACACAGGGAGGGTAGCACTACACACTGGGGTCTGTTGCGGGGAAATAGGGGAGGGACGGTGGGGGGTGGGGAGTTGGAGAGAGATAGCAAGGGGAGAAATGCCAGATGTAGGTGATGGGGAGGAAGGCAGCAAATCACACTGCCACGTGTGTACCTATGCAACAATCTTGCATGTTCTTCACATGTACCCCAAAACCTAAAATGCAATAAAATAAATAAAAATAAAAATAAAAGTTTGCTGTCAGGTGTACTGGAGCTCTAATGTATGTTATTTGTTTCTTTCCTCTTGCTGCTTTTAGTATCCTTTCTTTATCCTTGACCTTTGAGAGTTTAATTATTAAATTCTTTGGATTAAATCTGCTTGGTGTTCTATAACCTTCTTGTACTTGGGTATTGATTTCTTTCTCTACTTTAAGGGCAGTAACTCTTAGATTTGCCCTTTTGGGGGCTATTTTTTAGATCCTGTAGGTGTGCCTCATTGCTTCATTCTTTTTTTTTTCTTCTGTGTATTTCTAAATAGTCTGTCTTCAAGCTCACTAATTCATTCTTCTGCTTGATCAGTTCTGCTATTAAAAGGCTCTGATGCATTTTTTAGTATGCCAGTAGCATTTTTCAGCTCCAGAATTTCTGCTTGATTCTTTTTCATTAATCTCTTTGTTAAATTTATCTGATAAAATTCTGAATTCCTTCTCTGTGTCACCTTGAATTTATTTGAGTTTCCTAAACACAGCTATTTTGAATGATCTGTCTGAAAAGTGTATATCTCTGTTTCAACAGTATTGGTCCCTGGTGCCTTATCTAGTACATTTGGTGAGGTTATGGTTTCCTGGATGGTGTTGATGTTAGTAGATGTTAGGTTCATTGGTTTGGAGGCAGTGAGCTGATGAAATTTCTATTTGATATGTTCAATTGTGTGTGTGATATATGATCTGAGGCTATTTGTTGAGAATGGGGAAGAAATTTCAGAAAAGTATAGAGAAAGATATCATTGCAGAATATAAGATGCATTGACATGACAACATGTTTAGATTTCATGGCATTACCAAGCATTTATTTGAAACTGGTAACTCAAAGCCAGTCACCCTGGTTTGAGACTTTATTAGCAGAGGACATGTTTCATTCTTTGATAGACTATAATATATCCTCCTTCTACAAGTTAGGGAGAAACTATTCTCCTTAGCATCCCCTTTTTTATGTTACAAAATTATCCTTAGCATCATAATTACATATAATCTGAACATGAGAGAAGAAAATGCCTCATTCTTCTCCTTTTATTTGCTTAGAGTAGTCACTGAGATCTGTCCCTGCCCTAGTTTAGAAATGTTCAAACATCAGCAAAAGCATTCTAAAGTGGTTACTGCATAAATATTCCTTGTATACTTTTGGTATTGCCCTTCTTGTCCTCTTTCACACATTTTCTTTTATCCTTTTTCAGTTGTTGTTACTTTCCATGGTCATTTTCTTGTTTTCGTTTGTTTGTTTCTCCTACAAAAAATAATAGGAAAATCACTATGTAAATTATTTTGGGGAGGTTATTTTTATTCATACAGATAATATCCTAGCAGACAAGAATGATGTGGAATGTTTTCCCATCTGATTTCAATCAAATTCATATTGAATGTTAAGTCTCACTATGCTGAATATCCGTTTTCTGCAGCACTACAGCTCTGTATCATTTCAAAAGTAAGTTCTTAAAAATCCTGCAATAAAAGAGGATTTGGTTCATCATTCTCTACCTATGTATGACATTATATATAATATTCCTCTTTTGGTTCTAAGTTACAAAAGATAAATAGCCACACATAGCTCTCCAGTTGATAATCTTCATCCTTTACCAAGTGGTATTTTTTTTTCTTTGTGATGGAGTCTTGCTTTGTCACCAGGCTGGAGTGCAGTGACACGATCTCGGCTCATTGCAACCTCTGCCTCCTGGGTTCAAGTGGTTCTCCTGCCTCAGCCTCCTGGGTAGCTGGAACTACAGGCACATGCCACTATGCCCACCTAATTTTCATATTTTTAGTAGAGACGGGGTTTCGCCATGTTGGCCAGGATGGTCTCAAGCTGTCGTCTGCATAATCTGCCTGCCTTGGCTTCCCAAGTGCAGGGATTACAGGTGTGAGCCACTATGCCCAGCCCTACAAAGTGTTTTTAGAAGGCAGATTTTATTTTTTCTGCTCTCCTCACACTAAAATCAAAGAAAATCAAAAGGAATGGAATGAGTGAAGACTCTTACTTCTAAGAACTATATCAAAAAAACATTTTAAATTACTTCCTAAAAAGTTCCAAAATGAACAATTCTGTACATATAAAAAATTAGATGTATGTGGTTCTAAGAATTTTTAAAAACATTTATAAATCCTGCTTAAAAATCATTCTGTTCTGACTTTTTCACTGCCATCTCTCAAGATATCTTCAGATTTTTTTTTTTAATCAGAATTGTCTCAGTTCAAGTATTGCCCACAGGAAGGTGACCCCAATTACCCAAGGAGGCTCTCAGTTTAACTTTCAAAATAATATGGCAGACTTCTTAAATTACACGCCCAATACGGAACCATAGGGAAAGAACTAGTGTTCAAAAATGAGCTCCTTGACACTGCAGAAAGCACTGATGTTCTTTACCTACCATTTTTTTAGTTCCAACATAACTTGATAAAAAATAAATTGCAGGTGAGATGCAACAGAAACTGGCCCTTGATATTGGTCCTGCTAAAAGGAACCCTGATGAAACTCTGGGTTAATAACTTTAAAATCCACTTTAGAAGAATAGAGTTTGTATTGCTACCTGACTGATGACATATCCCCTTTTCTAAGAAATGAGAAAGAAAAGATGTCACAATTAAATACAAGTTCATCATTCTCTATCTAGGTATAATTCTAAGCCAAATAAAACAAGCAGCATACTCTGGCAGGTGATGCTTAAGTCATTCAGAGGTGCTAACCCCAAAATCCTCACAAACCAACTTCCAGAATATAGGTTTTTATTTCAGTCCATCATGTAGGACTGAATCATTGAACCCCAAATTAAAAAATGCTGCAGGCAACAAGTAAATTTCTGTGTTGCTACTTTCTCTCTAGTGCTTGACTATAATGTGAGAAATGCCAAAAGACTCTTGAATATTTGAGCTGTACATTTCAGCTAAATAATGAATATTATCAAAATGCAGTTTCTTTTTCTTTCCAGTAATGTCCTAATATATTTTATTTTATTTATTTATTTGCCAGTCTGAGGCATTCCTCACAGTGCCTGCTTTGAGAAAGCTGGAAAGTGAGATAATAGTAGTATTCATGCAATGAAAGATTTTCTTGGAATTCAAAGGAACCTGTAATGAATGTTGATATTTCACAAGCATTCTTATAAGTAGTACATTAATATACAAATATGCATATAAACTCAGTTTATAAAAATGAGTACTGAAAATATATTTTAATTTTGCATAGAAAAAAATAAGGTCTTCGAGCAGAAAGGCAATGTGATATATAGATTACAATAAAAAGTGCTGTGGGTTCGGTTTTAAAATATGAAGATCTGTGTGGCCACAACATGTTTTTTTCATTGGCAGAATAGAAAAAAATAATTCCTGCCTATATGGTATCCAGGATTATGCTATGAGGCTCAAGGAAAACCATGTAATATGTGTAAATGTTCTGATGACTGAAAAAATACTACGTAACATGAAATATTACACAGTCTCCTCTTTTCTCTCATTATAACAACTTGATTTTAGGACCTTGAAAATGCTTCCCAAATGTAATCTCATTTCTGAAAGAAAGCAGGAACAGGAATTTATGTTAAAATTTCATAGGTATTATAGTGTGTGTGTATGTGTGTGTGTGTGTGTGTGTGTGTGTGTGTGTGTGTACAGTGCTACAAAATGACGTTTCAGTAAATAACAAATTCCATATACAATAGTTGTCCTATAAGATTATAACACTGTATTTTTTTTTTCTTTTTGAGACAAGGTCTTACTCTGTCACCCAGGCTGGAGTGCAGTGACGCAATCTTAGCTTACTGCAGCCTCCGCCTCCTGGGTTCCAGTGATTCTTGTGTCTGACTCCCGAGTAGTTGGGATTACAGACATAAAACCACACATGGATAATTTTTGTGTTTTTTGTAGAGATGGAGTTTTGACACATTGATCTGGCTGGTCTTGAACTACTGGCCTTATGTGATCTGCCTGCATTGGCCTCCCAAGATGTTGGAGGTGTGAGCCACCAACCGAGCCTGATCTATGTCACTGTATTTTTACTGTACCTTTTCTTTGTTTAAATAGAAAAATATTTACCACTGTGTTACAATTGCCTACAGTATTCAATACAGTAACATGCTGTGCAGTTTTATGACCTAGGATCATAAGGTCATACCATATAGCACAGTGTGTAGTAGGCTATTCCATCTTGCTTTGTGTAAGTACTCTTAAGATATTTGCACAATGATGAAACTGCCTAATAGCATATTTCTCAGAACATATCACTGTAGTTAAGTGATACATGACAGTATATATGTGTGTACATGTATGTACAAGTATATGCACATGCTACATATGACCTGATAGAATAACACCAGTTAGTTATCAGATTTTTCTCTTCTCCCTTTCTACTCTTGGCTTCCTCTTGAGTGACTTAAACAACCAGATCTCCTTCTCTAAACCATATTCTGCCTCATTTCTAGTCTTTTCTGCCTGCTTCTATCATCGCCTCTAATTGCTGTACTTCCCAAGTTCCTCAGCTTCCTGGGCTTTCTTGTTATCCATCTCAAAACCTCCTGCATTTTTAAACGTTCTCTCTGCCTTGCCATGGAGAACGATATAGCTCAACTATGTGTTCGTCTCTACTTTCTTAGGTCCTCTTCTAGGGACATTCTCTTGTGTCCTTATTCCCCACCAAAATCCCCTTTTCCTCTACTTCCCACTCAATGTGCTCTCTAATCCTAAATACTGAATGTCATAAAGAGTCGTTTCTGTTCACTGACTCTCCTTTCTCGCTCTTTATTTCCCAACCCACCGCATTTTGGACTTGGCCATCACATTGTTTCTGAATCTGCTCTACCAGTTCTCCAAATGATCACATATTACTAGGACCAACTTCTACTTTCTTTAGTCCATCTGACCTGGCTTCTCCATAGCCTGGACCACTATTTATCACTCCTGCCTCTACCTACCTTTCTGGATTCCTGTGAATACTCACTTGATGACTTCGCTTCTTAAGTCAACTCTTCAATGTAGGAAGAGTATCTTCCTTATCATTAAATTGCTTCTTGGTATCCATGTCCTGTGTAAGTAGAAATCTGACAAAATATATTTGATTTTTAAATGTTATTCATGGAAAAAAATTTTGTAACCCTGAGCAGTACCACCAAAGGACCTTGGCAGACAATAACAATAGCCTGTTCACATGTGTGTAGAAGTGTTAAATGCTGAATTAAATTTTTTGGTTAGTGTACGTTAAAATTTCCTTACATATAGAGTTCTTTAGTTTCTTAGGTTCATATTAGTATTATCAATTACAGTATTTAAGTAATTGCTCAATCAATATTTGTCAAAAATGTGAAATAAATATATGGACACAGAGGTTCATTTTCTTGACTTTTCACAGAGTAAAAATCATGCTGCAAAGGTTTAGGTTAAAAGAAAAATTTTCAGCCTGAGTTCCAGAGAAGACAGCTCTCCTTTGACACCTGACTAATAAAATGCTGCAGGGCTTGCTTCCAAGAACTGTTTTCCTTATCCCATAAGGCAGCTACTCTCTAGAGGATGGCTTCATTTTCTCACAGCTGTCATCTTTTAACCTTATTTTAAAAATCAGATCTATGGGAAAAAAACACCTGCTCTTCCAGCAGGTGCATGGGAACAGGCTTTAGTCAGAGTCAGCAGGAGTGGCTTCCTCAGCACCATCACTTCACAAAGATTAGCCATGCCTGCAGAATGTACTGGCACCATTTAATCCAGAGAATTCATTTCAAAGCCAGTCCATTGTAGCAATTATGGTTTGTGACATCCCATATCAGCCTAATTACTAAGTTGAAAGTACAGTGTATTTTGAGTTTCTGGTTAAGTCCAAGTTATTTTTCTTGCATTCACATCCTCCTTGATAGCAAGGGAACATTTCATTACCAATGAGGATGACCTTCATTTTTTCTTCTAATTTCAGCTTTTTGAAGAATTCTTCTTTGAATGAAAATGCTAGCAAAATTTGATTTCCATTTCAACTATATGTCACTTTGATTTACTTCTCTCGGCAACCAGTGAATGGGAACACAGAGCAAGCAATAAAAATTGCATCCCACATTTTTTTTTAAGATCTCTCTCATTTTGGCTTTGAGGAAGCTTCTCCAATAAGCCAAAAGTGTTGATGTATTGTAAGAATACTTGGTTAATTCTGAAATCACAGAAGTCACTCATGGCAAGGAAATTTTAACTATTTTACTAAGATATTTTGTTTCTATCTAGAGTGTGTGCATGTGTGTGTATATAGTATGTATATACCTACAAAGAGTCAATAGGCATTTTCATATAAATTTATATATATTTATGCATGTGTATATATTTATAATTAGCATGTATATATTCACACACTGAAACAAATTTATGCTATCTTATATGCCAAACCAAATTTCAGATAAGTTAAAAGATCAAAGTATTTATAAGTTTTACCTTATTTTTAATTTTTCTTACTGTCTTTGTTATTCATTGAATGTCTTTACAAATCAGCAGAGAGGTAGAACAGACTTGGAAGTTAGAAAAATCTGGATTAAAACTCTAGTTATGTCACTTCCTGGCCTTTAAATCCTGACCATATTACTGTCCTCTCAGACTCAATTGTTTGATTTATGAGGGTTTATGAGGATTAATTGGTAGCATTCACAAAGTATTTAACACTAAACCTAGAATACAGAGGTATCCAGAAAATGATTGTTATCAATCAAAGTATTATGTAGCAATGGAAAATTCATAAATAACATGATTACACTATGGATGTAGTCTCCATCCTAGTCCCATACTATCATTTCACTGTGTGAGCTCAGTTCCTAGGACTGATTGATCAAAGGTAGAGTAGCAGCTTTGCTCTAAACATTAGGATCATAGGCACTCAGGGTTTAAAAGAGTTTAAAGATTATCTATCCCAGATGGCTACCTACCTTCTTCTAGGTAAACATCAAGTATAAACTCTTCTCATTTGAAGAAATGCCATCCAATAAATACAGTTTGATTTTAATTGGTAAGAGGTCATGGAGAAACCTAAGAGTTAGGACTGATCTTATTTTCCAGCACATCTATATTCCATCCAACATCGACTCCTGTTAGCTATACCTTCAAGATACAATTGGTAACATGTACCCCTTGTGCCAGCACCCTAGACAAAGCCACAATTAGCAACAGCCCCCATGTCAAATCATCTGTGTTTAATTTTGTCTCCCTATAGTCTGTTTACCCTGCAGCAGCCAGAGTGATACTTGACGTGATTATTATGTATTGCGCCTGTATCAAAGTTTCTCATGTACCTCATAAATATATACACCTATATGTATGCGCAAAAATTTAAAATTAACATGAAAAAATAAAAATGGAAAACATGACACTAGCTTAGTTGGAACCTCCTAATGGCTTTCCATTAGGCTTTAGAATAAAATCAAAACCCTGATCATAGCTTTCCAGCCCCTATGAGACTAAATACCTCTCCCTCTCATTCTCATTTGCCCCCTCTACTGCTCATGTACCTCATCTGAACACTCACTTCCTCTCTGTTTCTCAAACCAACCTAGTTTATTTCTGACTGACCTTTCTTGACCAAGCCATTGACATTTATCCCACACTTCTAATATTTATTACATCCTGTAGTACATTCTTTGTTTATTATCTTTCTTCCCTGCATTATGTAAACTCAGAGAAGGGGCCAGGTTTTTCTGCTACCCACTGCGTCCCATGTTTGTAGCAGCACCCAGAACACAGCAGTACTTCACTGTTGGTTCAGTTAATGGAATAGAAATGCTTTACATTTTAATTACAAATACTTCATTAAGTCCCTCAAGGATAAGTATTGCATATCATCCAAATATTCATCTCCAGCACACAGAAAAATGCTATGCTCTCTCTGTCATGAGACAGTCTATGGGGAGATAAGATGCAAACACAAAAATAAACGAAGTAACTTGTAGATGGTGAGAAGTATGGAGGACACAGTTGTATTACTTTCTTGAAGCTGCTGTAACAAAGTATCACAAACTAGGTGGATAAAAACAACATAAATTTATTGCCTCAGAGTTTGTAAGGCTTGAAATCTGAAGTTGAGATGCCAGCAGAAGAACTACGCTGTCCCCAAAGGATCTGCTCCAGCCCTCCTCCTAGCTTTGGGTAGGAGCTTTGAGTAGCTCCTTAGCTTGTGAGAGCATAATTCCAATCTTCACATGTTGTTTTCTTTGTGTGGGCATCATAGTCAACTTTCTTTATGCGCTTGTACTGTCCTTTTAATTAACTTTGTAAATATCTCAAGGTCAAAGGTCATGTTGATACCGCTGGATGTATGCAATAGTCCTTTAGTTTATTTCTTTTGACAACAACAATATGTTTATCATTGAGTTGAAGCCTTTTAAAACAAGGGGGAATGTTTCCTTTTCTTTTCTGGGCTTTACCACTTCTTGACTTTGATCATACTGTAATGTTCCCATGTGGTTGTCATTCTTTCACACCTATGTCAACCTAAATTATTATAAAGCAAATAATGTATTGTTCACAGTGCTTGTCCTAGATCCTAGATCTTCCTATATTGCTTCTTTCATTAACATTGCATTCATGTATCAGACATACAGAATGAGAATATATAGCTAGAAGTAAATAGACTCATTTATTAGAGCAGTCAGGAATAGTAGTAATGAACTTGTTATTCTAGTAATGAACTAGAATAGATAGATATTTGGAAATGTCATGTATTTCTACTGTTAACTGACCCCAAAGGAAGCTGAAAATAGATTTTTCATTAGGAGAAATGACATTTCATGTCACAGAGATTTTCCTTAGACCTATCTGAGCAGGTAAATTTAGATATTGAGAATAGTCACAGTAGGGTACACTGAAAAATTAACTTATCAAACATCTATAATACAGAAATTGACAAAACTCCTCCAAAGGACATTCTATACCTTTGACCTTTCTTTCACCTTTCAGTTAACTAACCCAATAATAAGGTTCTATTGTGTCATAAATTTGAGCTATATTGCAGTAATCAGCCTACCATATGTTTCGCTACCATTTTGCTGCATTTGATATGCTATCGCTGATATTGCCTTTATAACTCTTTGAAATGATGTTTATTAGGGAAAACAGACTGGGCAAATGGGGAAGTAAGGACTTTGAAGTCACAAACTCAGCACTACGTGTCTGGGAATAGAATTCCAGGGGGCAGTTTTCTTTTTTCAGGCTCTCTTGTGACAGTCTTCAGGGGACAAGCACATTATCCACAGCGCTGTGCTATGCTCCAAAGTGACTTATCCTGCACAGGCTAATTGAGATACTCAAAATCTGAAGCTCAATTAGCCTTGTCAGTTGATAGTTTTACCAGGTGCCCATAAGTCTGGAAACTTAGATGATTTCTTTATATGTTTATGCATTTACAGATTGAAGATGTCCTTCTATATATTTTGTTCTGTTTTCTAGACTTTATGTATTCTGTTTTCTCTTGGAATTTTTCTGGGCTTTCTAAAAAGTTGCAGAAATGTAGACTCTCTAAGGAAAATTACCTTTTTTGGTACAATTACATTTTTAAGAGTTTCTATAGTGTTTATTGAATCCTAAATGTGTGCAATCTTTCTTGAGGGCAACTTGGCAGTGTGTACCAAAAGTCTTAGTGTTTTGCATTTCCTGTGAATTGGTAATTCCATCTTTAGGTGTTCGTCATAAAAACATGATCACAGATATGAATAAAGACACCAGTATATAAATGTTTGTAAAAGTTCTGCTTGTAAGAGGAAAAGGTTTGAAACATAGGTTTTACTTAGCTGCAAGGCACAGAAAACTCTGTTATGTAGTCTCAAGGTGGTCTATTCCAGGTTTGCTTCAGTGGCTCTGTGATCTTACAGAGGAACCACTCTCTTTCCGTCCCCCTTCTCTGTCATCCTCATTTGACGGTATTTCCTCAGTTTTATTTCTCTGGGTCATAAAGTTACAGCTATAGAGCCAAAAAACATGGCTGGGAAAACAAAAACAAGAAGATGGTAAATGGAGCTCTCTATTCATCCTGGGGAGGGGTGGCATTCCTTTGAAATCTTCCTCTCCTAGCAGACTTGCCCTTACCGTTCAATTGCCAGAAGTGGGTCACATGGCAAATTCTAGCTTCAGGGAGTCTGGGAAAGTAGGTACCTGGAAAAACAGCATTTCCATAATTGATTTGGAATACTTTTGAATCATGTCCTAGGAAGTAAGCATAAAATCAAGATTAAGTTCGCAGGAAGAGGAGAGAGAATGGGTGTTGAACAATATTTGACACTCATGTGTCTAATAATTAAATATAGATGCAAGCAAACTTTTAAATGTTATAAACTATAATGTCATGGAAGGTAATTATTATATTAAAATACAGACTTATAATGTATACTTTGGAAAGTTACACTAATAACAACAAAACCTTCCCAGACCCATAGCAGGAAAAGAAGACATAAAGGCTTTGAATTGAAGTATCCCAGTGATTATCTTTGGGTAAAGTGAATTGTTGAAAATCAGAGATTATAGTGCCAGTAGATTATATTTGATCAATTAACATGCTATGCCTGTCCCATATGTCAGCCTTTCTTCTACACAAGTCCTCCAAGAAACAAAAAAATTATTAGGCTGTGTGTCTGAAATCTTAGTAGGCTCGTGGCCTAGGCTAGAGATGTAAAGAATCTCTTCTAAACTCAGTGATCACTGAGCCCCTCACTTCCACCACTCCCAGACAGCATCTGGGGACCTCCTATATTTCGGTGGCAGAAAATAAGACAGGAGGGAACAGTTTGGGCCTTTTAGAAGGCCTGGATCCAATTACAACTTCAGTCTCTTGTGTAGAAGTGAGAAGAAAGAAAACCACACACAGTTACTAACCTCTTAAAATGCAGTGATTCTGGCCACTAGAAAATGTGCCCTAAAATCAGCATTCCAGAATATAGCCTATAATATTAATTCTCTGTTCCAGAAAGTAAAAGAAGGGAAGAGAAAAAGTTTCCTTTCCTTGGCCCACATAGTTATTTACATTTTATTTAAATCTTGTAAATTTCCTGCTATGAACATATTTTAATTCTGTAATAAGAAAAAAAATAGCATAAAGCTTTTGAGATAAGTGGCTTATTTAATGAAATGTTATCTCTTTGTTTTTCACTATTTGTGTTTCCTTGGTTATAAATTTTTGCTGCAGTAAATAGGCAGTGATAGATACGGATGTAATGATAGATTTTGTATCTTACATTTATAAGAAACAAAGAAAAATCAGTAAGATGTTTATAACAAAAAGTAATAAAATCTGGAAAATAAAGAGTTTAAACAAAGTAAATTAAACATTATACACAAATATCTTAGATTTGAAATGAAGCTTAGAAGTGATCTACTTATGCCAATGTTTTTACTTTCAAAAAGGAGTTGCCTCTACAACACCTCTGAGATAAGGTCATTTAAGTTCTACTTGGATGCTTTAAGTAACACACTATTCACTGTTATTTAAATTAATATAACTTATATTGCCACCATTTATTCATTACCAGGCATTTACTGCTTGTGCCAAAATCTTTTTGTTTTAAGAACTTACCTTTTCTCCATCTCATAGCCTAAACTTGCAAATTTCTTCACCATATGTGCCTGGAGAGATGGATGTAGAATGGTAATGTTCTTTCTAAAAGGTTTTTTTTTTTTTTTGAGATGGAGTTTCGCTCTTGCTACCCAGGCTGGAGTGCAATGGCGCGATCTCGGCTCACCGCAACCTCCGCCTCCTGGGTTCAGGCAATTCTCCTGCCTCAGCCTCCCGAGTAGCTGGGACTACAGGCACGTGTCACCATGCCCAGCTAATTTTTTGTATTTTTAGTAGAGACGGGGTTTCACCATGTTGACCAGGATGGTCTCGATCTCTTGACCTCGTGATCCACCCGCCTCAGCCTCCCAAAGTGCTGGGAGTACAGGCATGAGCCACCGCGCCCGGCCCTCTAAAAGTTTTACATGATTTATTTTTAATCAAAAGATAAGAATTTCTACTTATATTCCTAAATCAGTATTTAAACGTTTATGTTGTCACCTTCCAAATATCTCACCTCCTAATATCACCTTAGGGTTGGGATTTCAACACATGAATTTTGATGGGACACAAGCAATTCTAGTTTTGCCTACTGATTACCCAGTAATTTTCATTATTTTCTTATTATGAAGAAAAGAACTTTCATGTGTCTTGTAATCTTTTTAAATTAACTTTCCTAATTCTCCAAGTTAATTTTCATCTTTGTGTTACTGTTTATTTTTCTTCTTGATGACTTTAGTTCATCCTTTTTTATTATATTGCTGTGTAGCTGTATCATAATACAGCCCAAAAGCGCTTTAGTTTTTTGTCTTTGCATAGCAGTTTTGAATTAATCACATAACGTCTACTACAGCACTGGTTCTACTATGTTTCATCAACTCTCAAAATGTATGTGGAAGGTTCTATGTCTGATACAAATTTGTATCATCCCACGATGCTTCACAGAGACCCTTCTAATTGTAAGAGTTGTCTCTACATAGGTGTATGCGAGAAAGCAAGCTGTGTCCTTAACCCATGCTGTAAATGTATGTATGTATGTATGTATATGTATTTGATTGAAAATCACATAGTTCATGATAAAAACTCTACACTGAATCTAATAAAGGTTCAAGAAAATAGTTTTATTTTAAGAAGCCTCAATACAAGCAAGACTAAGACCTCCGTGCGGTCTTTTTCATCACTGAGTCTTGATGTAGTTAATAGTTCTCTGAAAACTAGGCTTCTTGCTACTGCAGGTAATTTCTTAGGGGTGTTGGAAAAAGCTCTGAACAAAAAAAGGCAAATATTTCAGAAAAGACTGTTAAATGAGTGATTCCATTTAACTCATTTAAACTATGGAAATGATAAGGAAGTTTGAATCACAGCCATAAACCAGAGCACAGGGTTGATCTTGCCAAACTAATGCTCCATACATACTGTGCATTTGCAGCTCTTTCATATAAATAGGATCAGTTCTAGAATATGCCAAGGATGCTAGTCTGCTTTTTCCTATAATAGTGCATTTGTTCCTAAAAGACAAATGCAAAACTACTCATCTTCATTTGTTATGCATCATCACATAAATATAAACCCTGTCTGGTTTTAATTAGTAGTTCAGATAAGATAAAAATTGAGCCTAAAAAAATCTTGGGTGCTGCTGATTTGCCATTTATCATGAAGACTCTAAAAGTCACCCATGACTTCTTCTCATGGATTATATCATGTACTTTATTAGATACCACACAGTCTTGGAAGAATGTAATATTTATCTGTTCTAATTAAAGATTTTACACTTGGCCCCTCTCCTTCCTGCAAATATTTAGAATTTCAAATAGCCACAAAATGTTAATTTGGTTAGAAATATCTCCTTCCTTTCAAAGAAATCAGTGAGGAAATAAGTTACCTAAATGAATATCATGCGGCAAAAGAGAAATACATAAAATTGGGACGTGCACTAATGATGTTGCTTGTGTAATTGGGCTGAAGACAAAGTGTACAGGGCGGTAAGTAGTTTGTGAGATCACTCACACACCTGAATTAAACTCCAGGTCTATCACTTCCTAGGTGTGTGACCTCATGCAATGTATTTAGCCTCTGCTTCATTCTCCTTGTCTGTAAGATTAGAATGATAATACCTTGAAGCATTGTCATGAGAATTAAACAGGAAAATGTAAACAAATAAAGCATGTATACATGCTTGACATATATATTGTTTATCATTATTGTTACTTTCAAATATGGTTTCTTTCCTAAATTGACTTCCTGTCTTCACTTTTGTCTCTATATACTCTGTTCTCCATTCAGCAGTAAATAACCACTAAAAACCTTGATCATACCAAATTACTTTATTACTAAAAATGTGCCCATGGATGCATAGTTTAGAAAGAATCCAGAGTCATTACCTTGCCTACGAGGCACTGAATGATCAGGTTTTTGTCTAGTTCACTTCTTCCCTCATGCCTCCTACTCCAAGCACAGTGGTTTCTCTGTTTCTAAAACACCCCAAGCTTGTTCTTTTCTCAGAACTTCTTCACATATCCCTTTGTCTCCTTGGGATGCTTATCCCCTGACACTTCACATGGTTCGATTCTTCATTTCATTCAAGTATCTGCTCAAATATCATGTTTTCAGAGAATTCTTCCTTATATAAAATAGTCTCTCCTCTACTTCATGTAATTATCTGTATCTTTAACTCTATTACTTCTTCATAGTGTGACCATTACCTGGTTTTATAGCATAAATTCATTTGTAATTTATTATCCTGTTCCTCCAGAATTTATGCTCCATGAAGGGAGATGTTTTGTCTTTTTTTCCCAGCTATATTCCTGACAATAGAATGGTGCCTGGAATATATGAGACACTCAACATTTATGAGAAGAATAAATGAGCAAATTAATGAGTGAATTGTCTTTGGTTAACTAATTTGGTAAATATACAGGCGTAAGGGGTATTATAATTAAGATACTTTTCTGAGGAAATCTTCCTAAAATCTATTAGTCTCATATCAACAGTTCCCCAGCATCGCGATTGAATTTGCTGTAATTAATTAACATGTTTATTATTTACCATTTGAGACTGTTGATTTAGAAAGTCTAAGAGGGAGCAAAGATGTGCTAGGAAATGTTAAGATGAAAAAGGAAGTACAAATAATGTTAGATAAGGTTAAATTTAAGACAAAAACACAAGGCAGAGAAGATGTTATAGAATAATAAAGTATGTGGTCTATTCCGAACACCTAAGAGAAATGATCATTTACATACCAAATAACATGATATTAAAAAAAACAAAAACAGTGAGACACCAATAAATTTATTAGTATAAATTGTGATTTTAACACATCATTTTCAGAATTTTATGTACAAGGAGACAAAAAGTAATTAAAATAGGGTGGGCTATATTAATCCAAATAACCAAGTGGGATCTTTCAAAACTCCTGTATTAACAATAATAATTAATCATAGCTTAAATGAATTCCAAAAGCAGTAGATGAAGCAATGTCAAATTGGCAAACACAGTAGGGAGGAATCTACCAACCAACTCTTTGAAACCAGTGAGTCTGATCATCCCTAGAATCATCTCATGCCACTTGACCTCCAAGTAATCCTAGAAGAAAAGAACTAGAATCTTGATAGAAAAATTTTAAAATGTCATTGTCTTAGTCTGTTTGGGTGGCTCTAACAAAATATCATAAACTGGGTGGCTAATAAATAACAGAAATGTATTTCTCACAATTCTCAAGGCTGGGAAATCATAAGTCAAGTCTTAAGATTCAGCGTCTGGGTGAGGGCCTGCTTCCTGGTTCATAGATGGCCCTTCTTGCTACATCTTCTCATGGTGGAAGGTGAGGGGTCTTTCTCAAGCATGTTTTATAACATCACTAATCCCATATATGAGGGAGGAAGCTTTATGTCCTAATCACCTTCCAAATATCTCACCTCCTAATATCACCTGAGGGTTGGGATTTCAACATATGAATTTTGATGGGACATAAGCATTCCAATCATAGCAGTCATCCTAATATAAACTTTCAAAGAAATAAAGATCATTAAGATGTGCTATGAACAGAGTGGCTGCTTCTACAAGGAAGTAAAGGGAGTTCTCAAATGCTACCATTAAACACGAGAGACATTCAGGAAGCACGTATTCAAATTCTACCTTTGGAGACAGTTAAATGAGAAGTGGGGTGATAGTGCTGAAAATATTTATTAACCTGAATTTAGATGCTGGGCTGTTCTCATCAGACAGTAGCAGATACTAAATTTGAACAGCAATGAAGAGCCCTGATAAAAGGCATATGTATTGAAAAGAAAAATATATAAGTATCCCTATGCATAGACTCCATGATTAAGCAGAACTGTCCATGTAATCTGCAAAAAGTTCCTAGAACTAATAATGACTTAAGAAGGTTACAAGATACAAGATCAACACAAAAGTATCAACTGTATTTCTGTGTACTATTAATAAACAATTAGAAACTGAAATTTTTAAAAAATATAATTTATAATAGCTCTAAAAATTGAAATATGTAGATATAAATGTACAAAATGTACAGTTTCTCTATACATAATACTATAAAACACTGATGAAATAGAAAAGGTCTAAGTAAATAGGAAGGCATGTCATGCCTTTGATTGAAGTACTCAAAATAGTTAAGACATTAATTTTTGCCATACTAACTGACAGATTTGACAAAAATCCAACAGGAATTTTCATTGATGTGTATTATATAAGATGGTTGTAAAGTTGATAGAGCAATGTAAAGAAATTAGAAAACTGGAATAGTTTTGAAAAATAAAGTTAGATGAGTCACACTAATCAGTTTGAAGACTGAAACACGTTAAGACAATTTGGTACTGGTGAATGAGTAGATGCAGATCAATGGAACATATCTGTTAGCTGTTCTATTGAGCATGGTGTTCACAAATGTGATCACATTTGTTTTCACATAAAATTTTACCACTTTAATGATTTTAAAGTGTACAATTCTGAATTTATTTCATTTGGCAATTTATTTTTTTTACAAAGATACAAAGGGAATACTGCACAAAATGGATGGTTTTTTGACAAGCAAACTTAGAATAATTTGAAATTAATATGCAACAATCTTTATTCAAACCTAATCCCTATACAAAAGGAAACTCAAAATGGATCATAGAACTAAATGTAAAATACAAAACTATAATAAAATTTGAAAAGAAGATAGAGGAAAAATCCCATCGCTAGGATTTAGGACAAGAGATCTCCGACATGGTGTCAAAAGCAGAGTCTATGAAATAAAAAAAATGTCACAAATTGAGTTTCATTGCAATTATAATTTTTGCTCTGTGGAATACGCTGGTAAACAACTAGAAAGACAACCTGCAGACTGGGAAAAACGTTTTCAAGATACATATCCAAAACAAATTTGTATCTAGAATATATTAAGAACATATAAAGAACTCTCAAATCTCAACAGGAAGAAACAAAATTTAAAAACAGGCAAAGGTTTGAAACGACACTTCATCCAAGATTGTACACAGGTGGCAAATAAGAACATTAAAAGTAGTACATACTAACTAGAAACATAAGAAAAGGAAATTCTTACTCAGCCAAGTTGGCACATTATAAAACCATCACAAAAGATAAATGCTTAGAGGATGGATACCCCATTTTCCATGATGTGATTATTATGCATTGCATGCATATATCAAAACATGTACCCCATAAATATATATACCTACTGTATATCCACAAAAATTCCAAATACATTTTTTTAAAAAGCCATCGCAATCGATTAAGTAGTAATCTATTTTTTGTGTATGAGAAAATTTACCCTTCCATTAGCCAGTCAATAGATGTTAGGGATCTTTTCACTTTTGAGCTGTTATGCATAAAATAGCCTTGACCATATTTGTACACGTATTTAAGCAGAACTGTTTTAATTGCTATTGGAAAAGTATCTAGGAGTGAGATTCCTGGGTCATATGGTAAATGTATATTTAACTTCACAAAATCAGCCAAAATATTTTGCAAAGTAGCCATATCATTTTGCATTTCCAGTAACATTTCCACATTCCTGCCAATACTAGGGATTATCAGTCGTCTTGATCACAGCCATTCTAATCTATCAATAATCAGGCCTTAATTTCCTTTTCCTTAATAGTTAATAATGTTAGTTATCTTTTAATGTACTTATTTGCTATCTGAGCTTCTTTGTTGAGGGTATGTTCAAATATTTTGCCCATTTAAATTGGATTAGTAGCTTTTTAGTATTGAGTTGTGCAACTTCTTTATATTTTAAGATTATTTTTAAAATTCTTATAATAGTTTCATAGAAAAGTTGCAGAGATAGCAAGAGTTCCCAAATATCTCACACCCAGTTTCTGCTATTAACATCTTACTTTGTCACAATCAATAAATGGATAATGCTGTGTTATTAACTAAAGTCTATATTTCCTTATTTTTTACTTTATGTCTCATACCTATTTCAGGATCCAGCTGAAGTTTCTACAATACATTTAGTCATTATGTGTCTTTTCAGGGTCCTCTTGACTATGGTAGTTCCTTAGGCTTTCCTTGTTTTTGATGACTTCAACAGTTTTCAGGAGTATTCATTGGGCGTTTTGCAGTGTCCCTCAACTGGGATTTGTCTGATGTTTATATCACGATTAGAATGGGGTTATAGATTCTTTAGAGAATGCCTTTATTTTCCCCTTGAATCCTGAAGGATATTTCCCTGGACATACTATTTGCCATTGGCAGTTCTTTTTCTTTCTGAAAAATGTTGTCACTTTCTTCTGGTTTCCATGATTTCAGATGGGAAATCTGCTAATCAAATGTGTGTTTCCCTATAGTGTGTTCTTTCTTTCTGGCTGCTTTTAAGACTTTTTTCTTTGTCTTCAGTTCTTTGAAATTTAACAATAAGTTACAATGGTGTGGATTTCTTTGAGTTTATCCTATTTGAGGTTAGTTCAGCTTCTTGGATCTGTAGATTTATGTCTTTTGTGAAATTTGGAAAGTTTTCAGCCATATTTCTTTTAGTACTTTTTCAATTCAGTTCTCTCTCTTCTCCTTCTAGAACTACAATAATCCAAATATTAGCTCTGTTTTTATAGTTCCAAAGGTCCTGAGAATTTTTGTTTATTTTTATTTTTATAGGTACATAATAGGTGTATATATTTATGGAGTATATGGGATGTTTTGATACAGGCATGCAATGTGTAATAATCACATCAAGGTAAATGGAATATCTACAACATCAAGCATTTATCATATCTTTGTGTTACAAACATTTCAATTATACTCTTTAGTTATTTTAAAATGTACAATTATTTTTAACTGTAATCACCCTGTTGTGCTATCAAATAGTAAGTCTTATTCATTCTTTATTTTTGTACCCATTAATGATACCCACTTTCCCATACCCCAACTACCCTTCCCAGCCTTTAGTAACTATAATGCTACTCTCTATTTACATGGGTTCAATTGTTTTAATTTTTAGCTCCCACAAATATGTAAGAACATGCAAAGTTTGTCTTTTTGTGCCTGCTTATTTTACTTAACATAATGTCCTTCAGTTCCTTTCATGCTATTGGAAATGACAGGATATCATTCTTTTTTTTTTTTTTTTTGGCTGAATAGTAATTCATTGTATACATGTACATTTTCTTTAACTCTTAAGTTCAGGAGTACAAGTGCAGATTTGTTACAAAGGTAAACTTGTGTCATGAGGGTTTGCTGTCCAGATTATTTAACACACAGTTATTAAGCCTAGTATTCATTAGTTATTTTTCCTGATCTCTCCCTCCTCCCACCTGCCACACTCCACCCTCCAAAAGGCCCTAGTGTGTGTTGTTCCCCTCTATGTGCCATGCATTCTCATCATTTAGCTCTCACTGATAAGTGAGAACATAGGTATTTGTTTTTCTGTTTCTGTGTTAGTTTGCTAAGGATAATGGCCTCCAGCTCTATTCATATTCCTACAAAGGATGTTATCTCATTCTTTTTATGGCTGCAAAGTATTTCATGGTATATGTATACCACATTTTCTTTATCCAGTCTATCACTGCATGGGCATTTAGGTTGATCCTATATCTTTGCTGTTGTGAACAGTGCTATACTTATCTGTTGATGAACATTTAGGTTACCTCCAAATCTTGGCTATTGTAAACAGTGCTGCAACAAACATGAAAGTACAGATATGATCCAATGCACTGATTTTCTTTCTTTTGGGTATATACCCACCAGTGGGATTTCTGGATCATATGGTAGCTCTATTTTTAGTTTCTTGAGAAACGTCCAAAATGTTCTTTATAGTGGTTGTACTAATTACTTTCTCATTTACAGTGTACAAAAGTTCCTTTGCTCCACATGTTCACCAGCATTTGTTATTGCCTGTCTTTGGATAAAAGCCATTTAAACATGGGTGAGATAATATGTCATTGTAGTTTTGATCTGCATTTCTCTGATCAGTGATGTTGAGCACCTTTTCATAAACCAGTTTGCCATTTCTATGTTGTCTTTCAAGAAATGTCTATTCAGATGTTTTGCCATTTTTAAATTGGAATATAGGAAAGTTTTAATTGTTTGAGCTCCTTGTATATTCTGGATTAGTCCCTTTTCAGATGGAGAGTTTGTAAATATTCTCTGCCATTCTAGGAGTTGTCACTTCACTTTGTTGATTGTTTTCTTTGCTGTGCAGAAGCTTTTTAACCTGTGATCCTGTTTGTCCATTTTTTTTTGCTTTGGTGCTTGTGGAGTATTACTCAAGAAATCTTTCACCAATCAATGTCCTGGAGAATTTCCCCCAAATGTTTTCTTTTAGTAGTTTCACACATTGAGGGCATATATTTAAACATTAAATCAATTTTGATTTTATTTTGGTATATGGCAAGAGATGGGGATCTAATTTCATTTCTCTCCCTATGGATATATAGTTTTCTCAGCACCACTGGTTGAAGAGACTGTTCTTTACCCAATGTATGTTCTTGGCAACTTTGCTGAAAATGAGTTCACGGTAGATGTATATACATTTGCTTCTGGGTTCTCTATTCTGTTCCATTAGTCTATGTATCTGCTTTCGTGGTAGTGCCATGCTGTTTTGGTTACACTATCTCTGTACTACAATTTGAAGTCAAGTAATGTGATTCCTCCATTTTTTTTAATTATTAAAAAGGAAGTTTAATTGACTCACAGCTCCAGGTTTGTTCTTTTTGCTCAGGATAGTTTTGGCTATTCTGGGTCTTTTGTGGTGTCATATAAATTTTAGGATTATGTTTTTATTTCTGTGAAGAATGTCATTGGTATTTTGATAGGAATTGCATTGAATCTCTGTAGATTGCTTTGATTAGTATGAACATTTTAACAATATTAATTCTTGTAATCCATGAATGTGGAATAACTCTCCTTTTTTTGTGTCCTCTTCAATTTCTTGTATTAATGTTTTATAGTTTTTATTACAGAGATCTTTCACTTCTTTGATTAAGTTTATTCCTGGGTATTTTATTTGTAGCTAAATGGGATTACTTTCTGTGTTCGGCCATTCTTGAATTGCTATAAATGAATATGCAAGACTGGATAATTTATAAAGACAAGAAGTTTAATTAACTCATTGTTTTATAGTCTGTATAAGCATGGTGCCAGCAACTGATAAGCTTCTGCAGATAACTAAGGGAGCTTTTACTCATGGCAAAATGTGAAACAGGAGCAGACACATTCACAACATGGCAGAAGCAAGAGAGAGGTGTGGGGAGCCACACAGTTTTAAACAATCAGATCTCAAGATAACTCACTATTACAAGGACAGCACCAAGCTAAGAGGCATCCATCCTCATCGATCCCCAGGATGTTGAACCATCCTAATATCCCTGTGATAAATCCCATTTAGTTATGGTGAATAATCTTTATAATGTGCTGTCTAATTCAGTTTGCTAGTATTTTTTCAAGGATTTTTGCTTCAATGCTCATCAGGAATATCAGCCTGTACTTCTCTTTTTTGTTGTTATTGTTCTGTCCTTGTCTGGTTTTGGTATCAGGGAAATACTGACTTTTTAGAATAAGTTTGGAAGTATTTCCCTTTCCTCTGTTTTTCAAAATAGTTTGAGTAGGATTGTCACTAGTTCTTTAAATGTTTGATGGAATTCAGCAGTGAAGCCATCAGTTTTCTGTGCTAGGAGATTTTTTTTTTAAGGCTTTGAGCTCACTACTTGTTTTTGTGCTATTCAGATCTTGGATTTCTTCATGGTTCAATCTTGGTAGGTTGTATGTGTCTAGAAATGTATCCATTTCTTCTAGATTTTTCCAATTTATTGGCATATAGTTGCTTGTAGTAGCCACTAATGGTCCCTTGAATTTTTGTGGTACCAGTTGTAATGTCTCCTTTTTAATCTTTATTTTTATTTATTTGGGGCTTCTCTCTCTTTTTCTTTGTCTGGCTAAAGGTTTGTCAATTTTGTTTATCTTTTCAAAAAAAAAAAAAACCCTTTATTTATCTTTTGTATTTTTTTCCATTTATTTCTGCTCTGATCTTCAGTAATACTTCTACTAATTTGGGGTTTGGCTTGCTCTTGCTTTTCTAGTTCTTTAAGATGCATTATTAGATTATCCATTTAAAGTTTTTCTACTTTTCTGATGTAGGCACTTAATTACTATAAACTTCCCTCTAAGTACTGATTTTTCTATTTCCCATAGGTTTTGATATGTTGTGTTTCTATTTTAATTTGTTTCAGAAAATTTTCAGTTTCCTTCTTAATGTCTTCATTGACCCACTGGTGATTCAGGAGCATATTACTTAATTTCCATGTGTTCATATAGCTTATAAAATTCTTCTCGTTACTGATTTCTAATTTTATTCCATTGTGGTCAAAAAAGATACTTGAGATGATTTCAATTTTTTTCAAATGTTTTAAGACTTGTTTTGTGGCCTAGCATTCCTTGAGAATGTTCAATGTGCTGAGAAGAATGTGTATTTTGCAGCTGTTGGATGAAATATTCTGTAACAATCTATTAGGCCTATTTGGTCGACAGTGGAGATTAAGTCTAATGTTACTTCGTTGATTTTCTTTCTGGATGATCTGGTCTACCCTGAAACTGAGATGAAGGAGTCTCCAGTTATTATTGTATTTAACTCTAATAATACTTGCTTTACATATCTGGGTACTCCAGTGTTGGATGCATACCTACTTAAAATGATTATATCCTCTTGCTGAACTGACCCCTTTGTCATTACACAGTGACTTTGTTTCTTTTTAAAGTTTGTGTCTTGAAATCTATTTTGTCTGATACAAGTATAGCTATTCCTGGCCTTTTTTGGCTTCCACTACATGGAGTATCTTTTTCCATTTCTTTATTTTCAGCCTATGTGTGTTTTTATAGGTGAAATTTGTTGCCTGTAGGCCGCAGATTGTTGGGTCAAGGATGGTCTATATCCTGATATTAGCTGTTACAATTATATACATTTCCTTCTAGTTCCAGTCAAAAACTGAATTTTTAGTACATAATAATAATATAAAATCGTGGTACCTGGAACACAATTTTATCCTCTAAGTAACCTCTTGGCAAAATGTATCCTCTAGATGTGCTATGAGCAAGTTAGAGAAGTATGGCCTGTCCCTGAGGTATTTTGTTTCTCTTGTTTTGCATTTATTTGTTCTCACATAGAACTAGATTTCATTAATGGTAGTAATACTGCATTAGATGATATCGAAGTTCAACTTTCCATCATATTCCCATTAACCATGGCAGTTCTAGTTAATTCCATGTTCTCACGAAGTATGCTGTTTTTACAAATATAAACTTAATTTGAACTATTATAGCATTGCTAACATTATAATACTGCTAATAATTATAATGGAAACTGCTATAATCTCTTATAATTGTTACATTATGGTTAGCATGCTGAACCACAATCATCTTTTAGATCATGAATAATAAAAAATTAGATTGTATGTACAGCTATTATTTTGCCTTTGAGAAACAATTTTGTAATATATGAAGTTTATTTGAATATGCACTTTAGCAGCAATGTACTGTGCAATGGGCTTTAAATACCATTATCTCTAGGACCTTCAGGAATACTGTAAATTCTAGAGCATTCTTAAATACAATATTTTAATGTACAAAAGTAAACTTTTTATGAAAGAGCATTTTCTCTCAGAAAGATCTAAACTAGAGGAGCTGATTTCATATCAAGACTGTAGTCTTGCCCAAACACTTTGCTTTAGAAAGTGCTGGAGGCTGTGAAAGATGTGAAAACCAGGCTTCACTAAGTTCTAAAACTGACATTCCCTTCACCTGCCAGGAGCATCAACTTCTCCCTCTGGTGACTTTGGTTTTCAGCATGAATAAAGACAGTGTTTTTTCTTGTCAGTAACAGAAGAATACTGTTTATAGGAGTTCCTCCTCTTATATATTGTGTTTGAATGCTAGAAAATGAGTTGTCTATTCCAGGTTTCAGGCATAAAAGTAGCTACTAGAGGAAATTACCAGCACAAAGTTTTGTTTTATGTGGTAGCAAATTCATATTCATATCAATTTATATTTAAAGTTGTGATACAATAGTGAACTGGTAACTGTTTAAATGATTGCAAGCAACTTAAAAATGTACATTAACTATGGCAATAATACAAGCTAAGTACAGTAGAAGTGAAATAAGATCAACTTTATTTACAATCACTTCAAATCTCCAATTAGCATTAGAATGGTGGATTATAAACCCTTAGTTTTTCTATCAGCTTTGACATTGCAGAACAGATTTGTGAGCTCTTAAAGGGTAGGCCCACCTAATGGAAGTGGTTCACTACCAAAGAGGATCTCAGGAAAAAAAAAAAAAAAAAAAAAAAAAAGCTTCCCTCAGAGCTTTCGTGCCACCATCGTTCCCCTACAGAAGCCTAGAAAATGATGCAAACTTTCTTTTTTGGGAAAAAAGAAGACATCCTGTTTGTGAAAATAGTGTCTGGTCTTAATATGATTTCACAATCGAGTCAACAAACACTCCTTGAATGCTGCTATTCTATGTTATGCACAATGCCAAAACCTGACCCCAAATTTAAATAAGCCACAATTGTTGATCTCAAAGATTTCAGTCAATTAAGGGAGGTGAGACCTTTAGAACTAACTAAAAACAAAAGTGGTGACAATGTTTGAAAAAGCAAAAATGTGTGTGTATGGTATCACAAATTACCTCATCAGCCCTCACGTATTTAAAGGCTTTTTCCTTCTTCATATGGTTTTTATGTTAACTGGAGAATTTATATGCTGTGCTGGAGAAAAAAAAAAATTAAGACACAGTTACACAAAACTAGCAACATCTCCTTTGCCAATAACAAACCCAGGTAATTTTATTTCCTGATAAATTATGCAAAAGAAAATTGATAGAAAGTAGTATGAAGCAAAGATGTGAATAATGCAAAGTAGCTCAAGGAGATGAAAATGGGAACAGGTTATTCATACTTCAAATGGGAATGCTAGCAATGATGGCTTTGGGCTCTTGCCATTTCCTTTAGACTAGAGATTACAAGATGATTGTAAGTACCAGAAGTATAAATTACTTGTATACAGATTTCTCCTTTTCATCCTATATTGAATAAAAGATAAACTAAGCCAACTGAAAGTGGGTGTTTTAGAATCTCCGACTCTGCTATCTTTTATCTGGTCTTGTCACGGCTGACTGTTACTAGCCACGTTCTTTCAAATTGCTGATTGGGCAGCTTCTCTAGACCCTTCTTCTGAAGTCTAATATGTCCTTTTTTTTTTTTTTTTTTTTTTTTGAGAAATTGATTTATCAGGAGCCATCCCAAATTAAGCATAAGAATAGAATGCTACATAAAATAAATTCTAGAATTCTTAATGGACACCCAGGGGAATGCCATTTGGAATAATTAATCAAAATACAATTTCCTATAATCCATTTTATAGATGAATTCCAAAGAGGACTTATGCTGGTTTTTGTTTCAACTGTGACATGAAACAGACATTTATTCCCTTGGAGGATTCAGGGTTGCTGTTCAAGTCAGAGGTGTTAAAAGTACAAACACCCTGACAAACTGTAAGATAAAAGTCATTGAATCTTACAAGATACTTCGTCTGTAATGTACAACATATTTTGTCCATTATGTATGAAATACATTATCCATAATACGTAGATAACTGACTCCAAATTCAACATTGCTTTGCATATGTCAACAATACAGCAAGTATTATTATTTTCATTTATGAAAAAATAGGCTTTTGAAAAGTAACTACAAGGAAAAACCTAACAGAGCTGTTCCTATAATGGGTTATCTGGTGTCTTCTCAAAATTCACATTCACTGGAACATCAGAATGTGAACTCATTTGGAAATAGGGTTTTTTGCAGATGTGATTAGTTAGCATGAGGTCATACTGACTTAGGGTGGACCCTTAATCCAGTGACTTGTGTCCTTATAAGAGAAAAGGACAAAGAGGAAAATGTCATGTGAAGGTGCAGGCAAAGACTAGAGCATCCACCAGAAACTAGAAATGATGCCTCCATCGGATTCTCCCTCAGAGCCTCTAGAAGGAACCAACCCTGCTTATACCTTGATTTTGAACTTCTAGCCTCCAAGAGGGTAAAATAACAATTTTTTTTCCTAAGGCACCCAGTTTTTTCATAGTAATTGTTATGTCAGCCATAGAAAACTAATAAGGTTCCAAATTACTTTTATTAACCCACATTTCCCAAACCTCATTAATACCTGGGTAGGTAAACAGTCACACAATAACTCAAATTTAATTGGATCTTGCTCATACTTTCTGATGCAAGATACCCAGGCCCTGTGAAAATATTTTAAATTTTTCAAAATGTTTCAGGTACTTCAAAATATTCCAATATTTGAGGCCTTTCTTGAAACTAGGTGTTTGCGGGTATACCCAGGGAGAATTTTCTAGGTATTCATAAATAAATCTGGTTCTAATAGACTTGCCATGACTTTTGTGGGTACTACCTTCTGCCTGGTACTGTCACTGAAAAACTGAAGAATACACAATGCTACATTTTCAAAGGTATTTGTGACACAAAGGGATGTCAGCCTTTCAAACCCTTCTTTGTCACAATGGAGATAAAGGGGTCCTAAACCATTATGGAATTTATTAAAACAGCCTTTCAATTATTGGTTTTTTTTGTTCTTGTTTTTTTTTTTTTTTCCTTTTTTTTTTTTTTTAGACAGAGTTTCGCTCTTGTTACCCAGGCTGGAGTGCAGTGGCACGATCTCGGCTCACTGCAACCTCCGCCTCCTGGGTTCAAGCAATTCTCCTGCCTCAGCCTCCCGAGTAGCTGGGATTACAGGCACGTGCCACCATGCCCAGCTAATTTTTGTATTTTTAGTAGAGACGGGGTTTCACCATGTTGACCAGGATGGTCTCGATCTCTTGACCTCGTGATCCACCTGCCTCTGCCTCCCAAAGTGCTGGGATTACAGGCTTGAGCCACCGCGCCCGGCCAACAGCCTTTCAATTTTTAATTATGTCCTTCTGTCTCCATACAAAGTAGGCAAAAGACTATAAAGGAAACAGAAAATTCAAATACTATCCATCACACCGAACCTATCATTGCCCTCTCCAGCAATTAAAAAATTGAACTTGGGTCAGCTATCTTTCCCTCTTGGGAGGAGTTCCTGTAAGTTTTCGATCTCCTTGCAAATGGACCTTGGTCAGTCCACCTGCAAGTTCAGTCATGTGTGAATTCTAGCAGTGAAAAAGATGAAATCCTCACATGTTTGGGTGACTTTAGGGTAAATTTTACTTTTTCCTTCCTCAAAAGAAAGGGTGTGTATGTGTTTAGAATATGTTATTTGCCGTATTTCTTCTTAACTCTCTTGAGATTCTCTAGTGGATCTGATATAATCCTTCAGTTTTCCATACCTGTCCTTTTTTGTTCAGGGACGGGGAGAAACGTTGATCAAAGAGAAAAAATACAGGTCTGGTCTTGGAGCTTTGGGTGGGAAGTAGCAGCTTTTATTCTAAAAGCAAATATTGTCCCAGCTCCAAGCTCAGGTGCTGGGCATCCCTCATTCACATCAGCTGCTTCACTGCTCGTCCACCAGCAAACCTGAGCGCTATAATGACTAACCAGGAAAACATCTCCTGCCTGATAGTCTTCCTGAGTTGTATATGTAGCACTATACATGGTGGCAAAAATACTAAAACTATCACATTTTGGTACTGATTAAGTACTGTACAGTTTCAACGACTCAATGTTAGCATGATAGCAGTAGGGAAGAGTGACCTATATGAGGTCACGGTGGGTACTTCGGGGACAGGAATAAAAGCTTCAGTGTACCCTGGAGGAAGCTTTAGGGCTTGGACTCTGCTTTTACATCCCTACAAGATTTGGCTCTGACTCATTGTCTACTTGAAACCTCAGGCTCAGTGTAATAATTGCCATCATGCACATTTGGTGTGATCTTAGGTCTCTCCAAGGTTTGTGTCTAATTTTTTCCTAATAGGCCTCCATAGTTCTTGTAGAAGTTCATGGCACAGGAGCTCTCCTTGTCCACACCTGAAAATGAAGCCTGCCTGCAAAGTTTTGAGACATGCATTTTACTTCTGCCATTATTCTCATCTCTTCACCTGCTCTGATCCTCCTGTTTTTACCTAATTTCTGCAAACTGGAATTTTCACTTTCACTCTAGTCGCTTGGATTCATGTAGAAGAACTACCTGACTCTGTTTCCCCTTTTCTCCAGGACATACTGTGTTGTGTAGCTCCTCCTGTCTCCACATAGTGCAAACAGGCAGCAGTGTCATGCACAACATTTAGGCTTGGCCATGGTTCCTAAGGCTCAGGTCCTCGATAATTAGGAGATGGAGAAAATTTAGAAAAAATGGTATCTCAGAAATGAGCAAAATAAAAACTTTGGAGAAATGAAAACATTTTATAATGAACTGTTTTCTAATGACTTAGATTTGTTCTCTATTGTCTTGCTAATTAGGTAGACAAATCTTAAATGTAAGAGATCCAAGGGAGTAAGGCATATTTAATAGTATCTAATTCCCTGGGCACGCACTGGTTTTCCATATGGTCTAGAATCCAATAGCTCAACACAGGATATAATTAATTTCTCTGAAGCAAAGCAAATGATAACATTTAGATAATTACTCTTCACAAGTATTTTTTTAAATTTCTTTCTAAGAACTGCCTAAAAAGAGTGTTTTATTGAACTAATATAATAAACAATGAAAGGCAGTGAGGGTCAAAGCAAGGATTAATAATCTACTGAAATATGCCTGGTGCATAAACCAAAATACAAGATTCTTTCTTCCTACATGTTGAGCAAGGGTTGTTGACTTTGTCATATCACTATAGAAGTTATCTCAATTGGAGTCAACTTTTTATTTCTTGTGGGCTGCTGGGCTCTGCTTTTTCTGTGGCCAGTACTGTACATCAGTCCATTGTGGGACATTAACCTTGGCAAATGAAGTGGGAAAAGGCTTAGGAGACTTGGATTCTATATATCTCTCTGTGGTGGCTCTGTACTAGGCCAACTTAACCAAGCTTAAGTATGTTCTCTAGATCATACTTTATTGCATAATTCTGATTTTACATAGGCCATGGAAGATATTTTGTACAATATTTGAAAGATAGAAATGAAGCAACTCTGAAGACTGGTGCCAACTTCTGTAGATCCATAGTGTTGATAGGATTGAGGCTAAATACAATCAGAGGCAGATAAAAGTTCCAGTTTGTCCTTACAGGTTTTAGTTGACCTATGTGTCTTGGTCCACCTTTGTAGGTTCAAGCTGGTCCTTGCTCTCATCCACATCCAGTTTTCCTTCCTGACTAGCAGCCTAGCTGACCAGATTCAAAATAGTCACAGACACAACAGCTTGTATAGATGATGCTCCAGCAGCTCCCAAAATTGCATACGGTCAAAACACTATGGTAAATTGCACATTATATATAATGTATAGCAGCTCTGCTTCAATGATATAACCTTGATTTGTGTAGTACCTAGTTGGTAATACATGTAGAGATGCCTTAATTTCTAGGATAAGGGTACATGCTTGCTTTTTATTCTTCTAAATTCCTTTGTGAGGATCAATAAACAAATTTCATAATAAATTTTTTAAAGATATGAAACATGAAACATACAGATAAAGATGTGTGTATGTGAACAGACACATCTATATACATTTTATATACAAATTGGTTTAGTTAGGGAGCTTGGCTTTATCTAGGAATACATATAATTATCACTTTAACTGAAGCTTTTCAAGGCTCACGTATACTGTAAGATTTCTAAACAAGTGCCCTGAGCAATTTCCTTGACGTAAGTAAATAATATAGATTATTAAGAAAGATAATGAAAAAACTATGGCAATATCTAGAAATACAAAAGCTTATTCAATTCAGAGGCTATTTTTTTTCTTTTGAAATCAAATTTTGCTCTGTGACCTAATTACATTCAAGTTTTGATTCCTGACATTAAAAGACAGCGATTCTTCCTGAGTTTTTCTTTCAGGACTTCCTGAAAGTCAATCAAGATCCAAAGCTTGTCTCATCTCTCACCTATCCTGAATGGAGAAAATAAAATCTTTGCACTTGCTTAAAATATATGATGGACACACATAGAAGGTGCTCTTCACATGGCATATGATTTATACTGAGTAATGCTAGCTGATGAAATGACTAACGAATCAAACCAATCAGATCATGAGCTGAACATATTGGTCTCATCTTACATTGTAGAAGAAGAGAACAAACACCTGCCTTCTGATAAGTTTGTTTCTCCATTCCCAGATAGAAACTTTACCTTTTTTCTTTTCTTTTCTTAATTTGTTTTAGTGTACCTTGGGTGCTACCCAAGTGCACCTGGTTTAGTGTACCTGGTATTTGGGCAGAGACTAGAGACAAATGAATAAACTGGTGGTGTGATTAACAAAATAGGACAGGAGGCTAAGAGAAGCTGATAATAGCAATGTATTTTAATACAATTACAACTATTAAGATTCATCAGTCCTTTCTGTTTGATCATATGAAATACTGAGATCAGAGACCAAACTATGCAACGTTGTAGACCATATGAATTGACAAATTTGAGTATGAACCAAGAACATTTTTGACTCGGTAACTTTTAAGACATAAAGACTATTAAAAATGCCAGTTCCTCTAACTACTTAGAGAGAGAGAGAGAAAGTCTGGGTCATGGGAGACTTTAGTTATCCCTTAAATAAAATGCATCAGCAGATCTGCTTCTGATCAACTGCATTAGATTATCAACTGCGAAAAGTGTGCTAATCAAAAATCAAGGCAAGAATCTTCATTTTAAATGTATACTCTATAATGTGTATGATGTTATATAAGAGATGTTTGTGATGGACAATGGGTCATGAAATTAAGTTGCAATTTACATATAACCCAAGAGTTTTATGTAATGACATGTTATTTAAAGACCATTCTTAAGGACTAAGTGTGGTACTTCAACTACTTAGGAGCTTTGTGTGTGGGGGTGTGTGTGTACATAATAACCTGAAACTCTGGTCAGCATTTTTAATAAGACTGATTAGGAGGAAAAATAAAAAAAACCCAAAATGTCTTGATGACCTAGTGTGGTTGTAAACATTTGTATTTGCATGTTGATGTTGTGTATTTCCTTAAGCAGAAATAAGATCAGGATCATGGAAAATTTCAGAGTCCTCAAGATTGTACTTATAGTCTGTTAATATTAAGCAGCCACAAATTCCCCCTCTCAACTATGTTAATGCATTGAGATATTTGAGCTGAGTGATATAATTAAATGCCTTCAATTTCAGGTCCTTTATGTGAGAGCAAAGAAGTCAATTGTGCCGTGGGAAAACTCTTCAGAGCAGAAGGTCAGTGTTGTTCACTCAAAGGTCATATCACTTAGTATAATTGATTTCAAATAGCTTGTATTTTAACAGGCAATGGTCAGAAACAGGGACTAACTGAGCAGAACAGACAAAATGTAGATGAAAGAGGCTTGGCCAGCCCTGAGAAGTTCCAACTCACCCCGTTCCAGTGCCAACCATTGTCTGACAGCAGCTCATGAGAGCCCATGAGCCAGAGCTGCCTAGCTTAATCTTTCTGAAATATTTTATCCCTGAAATTATGAGATAATAACTTTTGATTGTTGATGTTTTAAGCCACTAAGTTTAGGGGTGATTTGTTTCACAGCAGTAAACAACCAGAATTGTCATAAAGAAATCAAATAATGGTAACGAAGAAATCAAATAATTTTATTTGTTGCTCACTAAAATGCAAAGGTAATAACAGCCCATTTAATTAAGAGAATATTGATCTTATTACACCTATCTTAGACATGGTAATTATCTAATTTGTTTTTTTTCATACATTGCCAACTAGAAATATTGTGAGCTTTCTCTTCCACTTTGTTTTAATCTAAGTTATAAATCTTTATTGGCATCTTAGTAGAAATATGCAAACCATCAGAGATATGTATATATGCATTTTTAAGTAGTTTTTTTTTTTGAGTAGTTTTAGGTTCACAGAAAATTAAAAGGTACAGAGGTTTCCCATGTACCCCCTGGATGCCCCCCTCCCCCACTGTATAGCTTCTTTTATTATCATCACACCATTCCCTCCCCCATGTGCATATGTACCACATTTTCTTTATCCAGTCTATCACTGATGGGCATATAGCTTGATTCCATGTCTTTGCTGTTGTTAATAGTACTGCAGTGAACATGTGGGTGCATATGTCTTTATGATAGAATGATTTCTATTCCTTTAGTTATATATCCAGTAATGCAATTACTCAGTTGAATGATATTTCTGTCTTTAGGTCTTGGAGGAATTACCACCCTATCTTCCACAATGGTTGAACTAATTTACACTCCCACCAACAGTGTGTAAGTACTCTTTTTTCTTGACAACCTTGCCAGAATCCTTTTTATTTTTATTTTGGAATTGTTTTAATAGCCATTTTGGATGTGAGATAGTATCTCATTGTGGTTTTGATTTGCACTTCTAATAATCAGTGATGTTGAGCTTTTTTTCATATGATTGTTGGCTGCATGTGTGTCGCCTTCTGAAAAGTGTCTGTTCATGTCTTTTGCCCACTTTTAAATGGGGTTGTTTTTCTCTTGTAAATTAGTTTCAATTCTTTATAGACACTAGATATTAGACCTTTGTCAGATGCATAGTTTGCAAAAATTTTCTCACATTTTGTTGGTTGTCTGTCAATAGTTTCTCTTGCTATGTAGAAACTCTTAAGTTTAATCAATTTTTCTTTTGTTGCAATTGCTTTTGGCATCTTCATGAAATACTTGCTTGTGCCTATGTCTTGAATAATATTGCCTAAGTTGTCTTCTGGGTTTTTACAGTTTTGGGTTTTACACTTAAGTCTTTAATCTATCTTGAGTTGATTTTTGTGTATGGTGTAAGGAAGGGGTCCAGTGTCAATCTTCTGCATATGGCTAGCTAGTTATTTCAGCACCATTAATTGAATAGGGAATCCTTTCCCCATTGCTTGTTTTTGCAGATCAGATAGCTGTTAGGTATGTGGCCGTATTTCTGGTTTCTCTATTCTGTTCCATTGGTCTGTTTCTGTTATTGTTCCAGTACCATGCTATTTTGTTTTCTGTAGCTCTGTGGTATAGTTTGAATTTAGGTAGTGTGATGCCTTTAGCTTTTTTCTTTTTGCTTAGGATTGCCTTGGCTATTGAAACTTATTTTTTGGTTTCTATGAATTTTCAAACAGTTTTCTTTCTAGTTTGATGAAGAATCTCAATGGTAATTTAATGGGAATAGCATCAAATCTATACATTGCTTTGGGCAGTATTGCCGTTTTAACAATATCAATTATTCATATCCATGAGCATGAAATGTTTTTTCATTTGTTTGTGTCATCTCTGATTTCTTTGAGCAGTGGTCTGTAGTTCTTCTTGTAGAGATCTTTTGCTTTCAAGTTAGCTGTATTCCTAAGTATTTATTCTTTTTTGTGGCAATTATGAGAGTTTGTTCCTGATTTGACCCCTGACTTGGCTGTTGTCAGTGTATAGAAAAGCTAGTGATTTTTGCACACTGATTTTTGTATTCTGAGATTTTGCTAAAGTTATTTATCAGCTTAAGGAACTTTTGGGCTGGAACAATGGCATTTTCTGGATAAAGGATCGTGTTGCCTGCAAACAGGGATAGTTTAACTTCTCTTTTTATTTGGATGCCCTTTATTTCTTCCTCTTGCCTGACTGCCCTGGACAGAACTTCTAATACTATGTCAATAGGAGTGGTGAGAGAGGACATCCTTGTTTTGTGTCAGTTTTAAAGTGGAATGCTTCCAGCTTTTGCTGATTCAGTAAGATGTTGGCTATGGGTTTGTAATAGATGACTCTTACTATTTTGAGGTATGTTCCTTCAATACCTAGTTTTGTTGAGAATTTTTAACGTGAAGTGATATTGAATTTTATCAATAGCTTTTTCTGCATCTATTGAGATAATCATGTGGTTTCTGTCTTTGGCTCTGTTTATATGATGAATCACATTTATTGGTTTGTGTATTTGGAACCAACTTTGCATCCCAGCGATAAAGCATACTTGATTCATGGTGGATAAGCTTTTTGATGCGTTGCTGGATTTGTTTTTCAGTAGTTGAGGATTTTTGTATTGATGCTCATCAAGAATATTGGCCTGAAGTTTACATGTTTTTATTGTCTCTCTGCCAGGTTTTGGTATCAAGATGATGCTGGCCTCATAGAATGAATTAGGAAGAAGTCCCTCCTCCTCAATTTTTTGTAATAGTTTTAATATGAATAACACTAGCTCTTGTTTGTAAATCTGGCAGAATTCAGCTGTGACTCTGGTCCTGGGCTTTTTTTGGTTGATAGACTATTTATTACTGCCTCTATTTCAGAGTTCATTATTGGTCTGTTCCAGGATTAAATTTCTTCCTGGTTCAGTCTTGGGATAGTGTAGTATCTAGGAATTTATCCTAATCATCTGGATTTTCTGGTTTATATGCATAGAGGCATTCATAGTATTTTCTGATGGTTTTCTATAGTCCTGTGGAGTCAGTGGTAACATCTCCCTTATTGTTTCCAATTGTGTTTATTTTAATATACTTTTTTTTTCTTTATTAGCCTAGCTATCAGTCTTTTTTTTTTAAACATTTTAACATTGTTTAAAAAAAAAACCCTGTATTTGTTAGTCTTTTAAATTTTTTTTTTATGTTCCAATCTCCTTCAGTTCAGCTCTGATTTTGGTTATTTCTTGTCTTCTGCTAGCTTTGGGCTTTTTTTTTTGCTCTTCGTTCTGTAGTTCTTTTAGTTGTGATGTTAGGTTATTAAACTGAGATCTTTCTAACATTTTTATGGGGGTACTTAGTGCTATAAATTTCCCCCTTTATACTGTCTTAGCTGGATTCCAGAGATTCTTGTATGTTCTTTCTTTGTTCTCATTAGTTTCAAAGAATTTCCTGATTTCTGCCTGAATTCCATTATTTATCCAAAAGTCATTCAGAAACAGGTTATTCAATTTCAGTGTAATTGTATGGTTCTGAGCAATTTTCTTAGCCTTGATTTCTAATGTGATCACACTGTGGTCTGAGGGACTGTTAAGATATCAGGGTTTTCTTTTTTTTTTTTTTCTTTGCTGAGGATGTTTTACTTCCAATTGTGTGGTTGATTTTAGAGTATGTGCCATGTGGTGATGAGAAGAATGTGTATTCTGCTGGTTTTGGTGGAAAGTTCTGTAGATATCTATTAGGTCCCTTTGATACAGTTCTGAGTTCAGGTCCTGAATATCTTCATTAATTTTCTGTCTCAATGATATGTCTAATGTTGTCAGTGGGGTATTAAAGTCTCTCACTATTATTGTGTGGTAGTATCTCACCTTATGAATCTGAGTGCTCCTGTGTTGGGGGCATATGTATTTAAAATAATTATACCTTCTTGTTGAATTGAACCCTTTACCATTCTGTAATGGCCTTCTTTGTCTTTCTTTATCTTTGTTGATTTAAAGAAGTCTGGTTTGTCAGATAATAGGATTGCAACCCCTGCTTTTTTCTGTTTTCCATTTGCTTGGTAGGCTTTTCTCCATTCTTTTATTTTGAACCTATATGTGTCACTGCATATGAGATGGATCTCTTTAAGGCAGCATACAACTGGGCGTTGGTTCTTTATCCAGCTTGCCACTGTCTTTTAATTGGGGCATTTAGCCCATTTACATTTAAAATTATCATTGATATGTGTGAATTTGATCCTGTCATCATGATGCTGGAGGGTTATTTTCAGAACTGGTTAATGTGTTGCTTAAGAGTGTCACTGGTCTGTGTACTTCAGAGTGTTTCTGTGGTGGCTAGTAGTGGTCTTTTCTTTCCATATTCAGTGCTTCTTTCAGTAGCTACTGTAAGGCAGGTCTGGTGCTAACAAAAACCCTCAGCATTTGCTTGTCTGAAAAGGGTCCTATTTTTCTTTTACATGTGAAGCTTAGTTTGGTTGGATGTGAAATTAATGGCCTCCATCTTTTCTGGCTTGTAGTTTTCCATGGAGAGGTCTGCTGTTAGTCTGATGGGCTTCCCTTTTTAGGTGACCTGGCCTTTAGCTGCGTTGAACATTTTTTCTTTCATTTTGACCTTGGAGAATCTAATAATTAAGTGTCTTGGGGATGATCTTGTGGAGTGTCTTATTGGGTTTCTCAACACTTTCAGAATATAAATGTTGGATTATCTTGGTTGGACGTTCTCATGGGTGATACACTGGATATATTTTAATATATGTACTTCTCCATGCAAAGATTTAGTGCACTTCTTTCTTTTGAAATTTAGAGGATTGTGATGAAATATGTTTAAAAATATTTACAAGTTGGATCCTAATAGGAATGTCCTGAATTTTAAGTATATTGAAACTGAAATTCTGAAAAGTGAGAAATAGGCATACAAAAGTGACTTTCACAAAGGAGAAAGCTAAGGTTACAAAATGATTGATGAGTCGTGACTAATAATAGTTTATAAAGTGTGAAAATGAAAATCAACAACCCTCAATAGAGTCAAAGCTTCATATCTATCCATCCACTTCCCCATAGCAAAATAAAGACAGATATCAGATGGGTTCTCAGACATACAGAGATGAAAAGAAATGCAAGTCTGGAAGGGTTGTGAGGTGGCCACATTCTTCCTGGGGATATGGATGTATGGACTTCTATGCCAAAATGTACCATGATCATGCTTCCTAAAATTTATCTGCCCCATTTTGAAATGGTCAAATAGCAGGTAACGTTGGTTCATCTTTCTGAGAGACAAATGGGAAGAGAAAAAAGAGAATTCCTGATGTGGCATTATTTTAGCAGGAACTATAAAACTTACTGTGTTGGATGTAACTGACAGTGTCAGCAGGAGTAGGGAGAATTTACAGTATTGAAGTGGGGTTGGGCAAGAGGTCTACAGAACTAGAGTAAGTGTGATACTTGTGAGATTAATATAAAGAAGGGGGAAGGAGGAGAATTTCTGAAACCCTTCATACTTTCATTGTCTCCCATTGAACAGAAAAGGCATTTGCAGTTAGGTGAAAGTGGAGAAGAGGCCCTTGAGTTGTAGTAGTGAATAGAAATGTTACCTTAAAAGAAGACAAAGACAACAATACAACAAAGAAAAAGATGACCAAAGAGGAATAAGAAAATACGGTAATTACAGGGGAGGGATTACTTACAATCCTTGATGATTTTGCTGGTTTAGGAAACTCTGACACTAACACATAGAGAAAAGGAGAATTTTTCTTTCTCCTTTCTTAAATGAACTTAGAGGAATACACAAAAAGCCCATGAAAAAGACACAGCTTGGGAAACCATCCACCCAGGTTATGGGTCCTTTAACATCCACCACTGTCCTTTAGCAACCTGACTAAAAAACAGAAAGAGAACTGGTAGGGTTTGTTTGTGGTTTTTGTTTGTTTTTCCATTTTTTTTTTCCTTGATGGCTAGTTATTTTAGGTCTACTGTCTTCTTTTTTTATACCATTATGCCTTGGATGTATAGAGCAGTTTCTGTCCAGAGATTTTAAAATATTATACAAGTCATCTTATTTGTCTTCAATCCTTGGAATTTTATGTCAGTGTTACAGCTTCCTAGTCAGGTCTCATAATTGTAAAGATGTGTACTTGTATGCTTTTACCTAAGGGGATTTTAGATTTAGACCATAAGAACTATCAGGGACTATTTTTAGAGAATGCAGCATTTCTAAAAATAAGAATGCCGTTGACTGAAGCCCTCTGCATTGCTGAAAGCAGCCTTTGGAGCAGAAACTCGATAATCCCTAAATGGAAAGGCCATGCAGTGACATAGTACTGACATTCTCTCCTGGGAATTGGTAAGTGGAGCAGACAGCTTCAAAGTTAAAGGCAGATTCTGATCTATCTTTCTGTACCGATGGTATAAGGAAGTGGGTCTATTACTTTTAGGATAGTGTCTAAAACTAGTTGTACATCATAAGCATGTTCCAATTAGTAAGAGGGAAACTAGATATGATGGAAAGTTTGGAACTGAGTATCCAGGTTTTAACTCTTAACAGCCGCCCCTACCCTGCCATTTTAAACAAAGGGACATAGGTAGGAAAGCACGAACCTTAGAGTTGTAACAAGGAACCCGAATTGCTAAAGAATAAGATGGAGGAGAGGCTATGTGGCAAATGGAGACAGAAAGGTAAGCAGACTATGTATGATGTGGTGAAAATTAGGAGTTTTATTCTGAAAGGGAAGTTTCTGAAGCGTTTCTAGCCAGGAGGTTCTGGTCTACCCTTTGGAAGCATAGTCATACTGAAAGACAACTAACAGACCCTCTGCCCAGTCCCTGAATATCCTTATACTTCTTCCTACAAAATACACACCAACATTCACCTCCATGCCTTAAATCTGTCTATTGGCTCAGTAGGTTCAATTAACAAAATTCTTCTTCATTGACATTGTTTCCAATTCATTCCTCTCCCAGATTTCATTCCTTGTATGAAAAGTAATTTTTGAGCTTCAGCATGCATATTGGCTCCCTCTGCCAGATTGGAACCATGCTCTCTTTGGAGTCATCCACTGAATGGCTGAGCCTGGGGTCTCACCACCTGTGTTGCTGCTCCTTTCAGACCAGGTGTATGATTAGACCACCATCTTCATTGAGAAAAAAACCTTTTTTTCCTGTGGTATTTTGGGTCACATTTATGGAGTTTCTGAAGAACAGTAGAGATTGCTAACAAGCACAGGCTGACGTCTGTGGAGGCAAATAAATTGTTGAAATTCATGACTAATACACCAAGACTCCCCCTATTGTGGTTTACCTTGACACAGAATGTTGAATTGAAATGTACAGAACATTTTCCAAAAGGTTTTACCAGGATAGGGCTCATCTTAGTGTATTTCCTCTCTAGTGGCTCAGTACTACTAAATTGAAGGATTGCTACACCTTGTTTGGGGATGCTTTTTATTTCCTGTTACTCCCAACTTCATACTTGAAGCACTGAGAATTACAAGTCAAGTAAGTTGAAGAAAACTTCAGTTTCGTTTCATTTCTGTATTCAATTTTAAAAATTATCTCATAAACCTAACAGGTGTCTTTAACTGAATTAATATGGCTCAAATACACTGCTCAGTCCCTGTGGAATTCAGATATGAGACCATGATTTTTTTTTTATTACATACAATCTGACAATGCAATCTTCAACAAAATTATAGAAAATTTTAAGAAGTACAGAGTTACCACAATAGTAAGAACATGTGAGAAAACTTATGGCACAACCCTTGTGAAGAAGGCATCTGTGAGTTTTTTTTTTATTGTTGGTGTACCACCATCCAATAATATTGTTGACCACTGATTAAGTCTTGTAACAAGTTTTATAAATAGCTTGGTTGTTGCATGGCTGTTACGTTACAGGTCCTGGCAGAGCTTCAGTGCTTGTTGTCCTAGTATTAACTGAAGGTAAAATGAAATATATACATGTATGTACATAATATACAGATGTATGTTCATAAGACAAAAGTGATGTAGAGCTTTTAACAGCAAGCAACTTTTCTATTTGGAGAAAAAGCTGGCTGTGCTTCAAATATTTCAATGGCCATAGAAATAACTGTTAGAGTCAACAATACTGGGGTGCCTGACGCTATGACCTCAGAAACAGAAGTTAAGACAACACATAACTGGCCACTCATATTAGCCAACATAGTGAACTGATGAGTAAGTCCAATGAAGCTTCCCTGTAAAACAGACTGTTTTCTCAATTTCTTTTCCAGAGAGTTTGCTGTTAGTGTATAGAAATGCTTCTGGTTTTGCACTTCGATTTGGCATGCTGAATTTTTACTGAATTCATTTATTAGTTCTAATAAATACACTTCCTAGATTGGGATTCTTTTTTTTTTCCTTCTTCTTCTTAATTAAGGCAGAGTCTGTCTCCCAGGCTGGAGTGCAGTGTTGTGATCTTGGCTCACTGCAACCTCTGCTTCCCAGGTTCAAGTGATTCTTCTGCCTCAGCTTCCAGAGTAGCTGGGATTATAAGCACCCCAGCACCACATCCTGCTAATTTTTGTATTTTTAGAAGAGACAGAGTTTCACCATGTTTGCCAGGCTGGTCTCAAACTCCTGACCTCAAGTGACCTGCCCACCTCGGCCTCCCCAGGTGCTGGGATTACAGGCATGAATCACCATGCCCGGTCTGGATTGGGATTTCTATTTCCTTCTCCTTCCTAATTTAGGAAATTTTCTGCTGTTATTTCTTTATGTTTCCTGCTCCTTTTTCTTTCCCTTTTTCTTCTGTCACACAAATAATGTGATAATATTCTGCTTGATGATGTCACATAAGTTTCTTAGATTCATTCTTTTTTCACTTTTCTTCTCAAGCACAGAGATGAAGAGCCAGGTGCTCCAACAGGGACTGTGAAATTTGGGCATTGTGGCATTGTGTATATAGGACAAAACTCTCCTTGGGAAAAAGGTGTGGTTTCCTTCCCAAACATAAGATCTTGTACTCGTTGCGGAGTTAGTGAGTATATCTCTGCTTTTCCTGAGTGTTTTAATTTGGATAATTTTTCAGTTGTCCACTGTATGGGAGTCTTTCAACTGGATTCTGGCTTTTTCTAACAGAGAATTGATCAGTGTGTAGGTATTTACTTGGTGTGTGTCTGCAGGGAGGGATATTTAGGAGCCTCCTATTGATCTATTTTGCTGCCGTCTTTCATGTCTGATAATTTTTGATGACATTTATTGTGAATTTTACTTCTTTGGGCATTGCATATTTTTGTGTTCCTGTAACTCTTCTTGAGCTTTGTTCTAGAATGTACTTAAGTAACTTGTGAACACTTTGATCTTTTCAGCCTTAAAAACTTGTTAGGTTGAAACCACAGTATTGTTTAGTCTAGAGCTAATTATTACCAGTAGTGAGGCAAGATACTTCTGACTACTTGAACTAATGTCCTATAAAATGTGATACTTTCCTGACTGGCTCCAGAAAAAGAAAATATTCCTGGTTATTCTGATCAGAAAAAAACAAATTTTGTTGCCTTTAATCCTTTCATTTGGTTCCTTCCCAGCCTCAGGCAATTTCCTTATATGAATATGCTAATCAATACTCAGCTGAAAAACTGAGGGTGACCTTCAGACCTCTGTACTGCTCTTTCCTCTCTGGTGGTCTCCCCTGTGAGCTGTAGCTGATTTGGTTTTCTTGATTCTCAGCTCCAATTTAATTTACGTTCTTCAGGTAAAGTGACCAACTATTCCTGTTACATGGGATTTGGGTGGAAGGGGATTGTCAGATTCAGAACTTTCACTTTAAGATGGAAAAGTCCATGCAAAATGGAACGAGCTGGTCATTTTACTGCCAAAGTCTGTCTCCTTTTGGTGCTAGAGTCTTGGAAACCCTCTCAAAACTGTCAAGTGGAGGATCTACAGGGCTTAACTACTTGTTTCTAGTATCTTAGGGATCACTGTTCTTCATTGCTTTATAACCAGCGTCTTAACCCTTTGACTTATATATGTTGTCTGCTTATTACATTATTTTGGTGGTGGGGGGGGGATGATGAATCTTACTCCAAAATTGCTCATTCTATTTTGATTCTACTTTATCATGATTCTGTCTGACCGCTTTCCAGAAAGTGCTCTAATCAAAGTTACCAGCTGGCTGTATACTTCAAAATCCAGTAGTCAGTTCTCAGGTGCCATTTTACTTTACCAAACAGCCACAGTTAATGTTTGCTTACTAATTTTCTTTAAAACACCTTTTTTCACTTGGCTACAAGGATATAATTTTCTTCATTTCCCTTTAACAAGTCAGTCTTTCTTAGTTCCCTTTGCTGGATTTGCCTCATGATCTCAACCTCTAAATGTTAGTCCTAGGATATCTTTTCCTGTCTCTTTATACTCATTCCCCAGGTGATTTCATTAAGCCTGGCAGTTTTTTGTGTCTTTGTATACTAACTCCAGCTCTCCAAAGCTTCATACTCAGCTGCCTACTCAAATTTTACACATGGAGAAGGCATCTGAAACTCAGTATTTCCAAAACTGAACTCTACATTTCCTCTCCTCTCTGAACCTGCTGCATTCAGATCCATATGTTTCTTAGTTAATAGCAACTCGGTTCTTTTGACTGTTTTTTCCTATTTCCTACATACCTAATACATCAGCAAATCTAGGCAGTTTAGCTTCTTGCCTTCACCTGCTTCCCTCCTAAATCAAGTCATTACCTCTCACTTGGATTACCAGAAGAGCCAGTCTCTCTGTTCCTATATTCCTACAAATTTTTCAAATGGTCTCTATATTATTAGTTTCAAAATGTGAACTAGATTGTTCTTTACACAAAATGCTGCAGTGCTTCCTATCCCACTGAAATTAAGATACAGTCTTTGCTTTGACCTTTAAGGGACTAAATAATGTAACCAAATGTAACTAGGGCTACCACCATTCCTTTCTCTTTAGTTGATATACAGTGACCTGTTTTGCGTGGAACATGAAAACGCCACTCCTATCTTCAGATCTTTGACAACTCGAAATTGCTGTTTTCTGCCCAGGGCACAAACATAATGGAATGAGACGGCTCACCCTATTATTTCCTCGAGGTCTCAGCTCAAATGTTGCCTTATCAGAGATGTTTTCTCTTATCACTTTTGCCACCACAGCATCTGTTATCTCTCTCAATTATTTTATTATACTACATTTTCTTCATAGCACATATCATTATCTGATATGTTCAACATACATTAATTTATCTGTTAATTGCACTGGATTGGAAGTTGAAGGAGCAGGGATTTATTTGCAGATACAGTCCTAGTGCTGGCAGTATTTGTTGAGTGAATGAATGAAATTTTAAAGTCCTTTTTTTCTTTTTGAGACCAGGATATTTTTTCCTCAGCTTTTATTTTAGGTTTAGAGGGTACATGTTCATGTTTGTCATATAGATAAGTTGTGTGTTGCAGGGGTTTGATGTACAGATTACTTCCTCTCCCAGGTAATGACCACAGTAACTGATAGGTAGTTTCTCCATCCTCATCCCTCCACACACCCTCAAGTAAGCCCCAGTGTCTATTGTTCTCTTCTTAGTATCCATGTGTAATCAGTGTTTAGCTCTCACCTAAATTAAGAACATGCAGTATTTGGTTTCCTGTTACTGTGTTAATTTGCTCAGTATTACAGCCTCTAGCTTCATCCATGTTGTTGAAAAAGACACAACTTTGTCATTTTTTATGACGGTATCATACTGCATTGTGTATATATATTTTCTTTTTCCAGTTTACCGTTGCTGGCATCTAGGTTGATTCCATATCTTTGCTGCTGTGAATAGTGCAGTCATGAACATATACATGCACCATGCATGTGTTTTTATGGTAGAACAATTTATACTCCTTTGGGTATATACCCAATTATGGGATTGCTGGGTTGAATGTTAGCTATAAGTTTTTTGAGAAATCCTCAAACTGCTTTCCACAGTGACTAACCTACTTTACATGCCCAATAGCAGTGTACAAGCATTCCCTGTTACCTACAACCTCCTCAGCATCTGTAATTTTTTAAAATTATTATTATTTTTGCATTCCTCTAATGATTAGTGATATAGAGTACTTTTTTATTTGCTTGTTGACCACGTGTATGTCTTCTTTTGGGAAGTGTCTATTCATGTCCTTTGCCCATTTTTTAATGAGGTTGTTTGCTTATTGTGTTAAATTCCATATAGATGCTAAATATTAGACCTCTGCCTGATGTATAGTTTTTCAAATTTTTCTCACATTCTGTAGTTTGTCTGTCTATTCTGTTGATGGTTGCTTTTGCTGTGCAAAAGTTCTTTCTTTAATTTAACTAGGTTGCAATTGCTTTTGGAGTCTGTCATAAAATTTTTGCCAGTGCTTCTGTCCAAAATGGTATTTTCTAGGTTTTGCTGCAAGGTTTTTTATAGTTTGAGGTGTTATATTTAAGTCTTTAATCCATTGTGAGTTGATTTTTGTGTATGGTAAAAGGAAGGGGTCCATTTTCTGTCTTGTGCACACGGGTAGCCATTTACCCAGCACCATTTAGAGAATAGGGAGGAGTTCTTTCCCCATTTCTGGGTTCCCTATTCTGGTCTATGTGTCTATTTTTGCACCAGTACCATGCTGTTTTTTGGTTACTGTAGCCTTGTAGTACAGTTTGAAGTTGGGTAGTGTGATATCTCCAGCTTGCTTCTTTTTGCTTAGGATTGCTTTGGTTGTTCAGGCTCTTGTTTGGCACCATATGAATTTTAGAATACTTTTTCCTAATTCGGTGAGAAATGCCATTGGTAGGAATAGCATTAAACATATAAATGGCTTTGGGGAACATGGCCATTTTAACAATATTAATTATTCCTGTCCCTGAGCATGATTTTTTTTCATTTGTTTGACATCTTAAAGACATTTCTGATCCATTATCTTAAACAGTGTAGCTGCTACCAAATGATCTCTGATTACCAAGTACCTTTTTATGTCCTATATAGAAGCATTCTTATGTGCCTCTCTCTAATACTCCTGGAGGATATCAGTTAGTTAGGCCTTATGTGCGCATGGCTTTTATTGTTTGTTGGAACATCAAAAAGAATTCAAAGAATCACAACACAGCAGAGCTTTCTTCTCTTGATCTTTAGGAAAGAAAAGGCTTCTTCCAACTAAGTAGATGTCTGAATTTCCAAAGGAGGAAGAAGAATGTTATTTTCAGCTATTTTCTAATATTTTGATTAGGACAAAATGGTCTTATTCCTTCCAAAACAGTTTTTCCCCTTGCCACATGATAAAAGCATTCTCTCAATGAGTTACCAAAAAAAACATACATTTTCTCGGTTTGGTTTGTAGCAGAAAACATAGCCCTATAACCTTGATTCCATTCCTTTTAACTCCAAAATTTTCTTTCACCTTAGATCTTGTAATCTATGAAGTATTGAGTTTAAATATTTATTATTTTGGGGTTAATAAAAATCTTTTCCCTCGATTTTAGCTTTACAATTTTTTATCAAAGTAGTATTTTAATATGAGTTCTCTGGGCCCAGAATAACATGAGTTCTTCTGTTATAATGGATGATGTTTTGTTCTTCCATATTGCATAGAGGTGGTCTCAATAATAAGACAGACTCAACTATATGTTGCCTCTTTCACATAACACTTAAAAAATTTTTAGAAAGCACTCACAGGACCTTTTTGATGCGGAATCACAAACTAGTGGTTCATATTCGAATTTTAGCTCCCAGATGTGTGTGCTTCACATGTCATAGTCCCTAAGGCTACATGTTCTATTATACCCACTTCTGCTTACAAATATGCATGGCCAGCCTGAACCCTGCAGGCATTTGTGTCTGACCCAGAAGACCCACAGAGGTTCAATCACTGTTACTCTTGGTCTTTCCTCACTGGGCTTCAGATCATCCATCCTTACCTTTATTTTACCCGTGACTAGAGTTAATGTCAGGCTATTAACTATACATCAATTAGGAGACTTCATAGCCACTCACTATAAACGTCAGCTAGAATGCCTCCCTCTAGCATTTCAGAAGCTCTTTCTGAACAAAACTTACTTTTAGAAAGGCAGCATAGTGATTTTTTTTTTCTAAAAGTAAAGTTTGAATTTCCATTTTATTTAGAAGACTTAGTGACATTATGGCTGAGGAAATGCATTCTTCAGCCAAAGGACTTGATCATATTGTCCTTACAGATGACAGTGGGTATTCTGCTAGAGTAAGGATAATAAAATTAGACTTGTCATCCTTGTTTAGGAAACTGAGAAGTAAATATGTAGCATAACGGTGCTGGTTCAGGCATTTAGATCTGAGCAAAAGAACAATAACAAGATTCCATTTTTTAGTAGCAGGTACCATCTGGCCTTAGTGCCTATTCTGGACAAAGCCACTCCTCAAAGTCACAATCTCCAAGTCTTTCTTCAATAAATGCCTTGCAATATGTAGTAATTTTAAAATCTGTTTTAGACTTCCATTTGCATCTAAAACTCCCCAACACAAAATAAGTCCTGTTTCAACCTTTGATGTATCTAACTTACCTTCCAGGAAACAATCACTCAAAAAAAGCCTTGATTCTCCCTTCCACTCTTGACATTGCCTTGATGTCGGGACTAACCTGCTGGATTTAAAAAACAACAACAACAAGAATTTATTGTTAACAACATTAGTTATCAGGCAGAAAAAATTTTCAGGCAAGCTACCTGCTACAGAACCGAGAGAGACCAAAGCAGGTTTGGAACGTTACTGTGAACTCTTTATTTATATGCTGTAAAAAAGCCCCAGAAGTTTACCAGTATGCGTGTGCCTTGGGTTACTTTCATAACAAAGGAGTCTTTCTATGTAAATTCTTAGTTTTTAGAGTGTAAACTTTTACATTTATTTGTGCTCTCCCACCCCATACTCAGGAACTTATTCAAGTAATATAAAATATGAAAAAGTAGGTAGAGCACACAGATTAATGCCCAGTGGACACAGCCACCACACTTTATATTTCTGTAGCTCATTCCCTGTAAACACTGTGGCTCTTAGAGGAATCGTGGCCTCCGCTACAGTTCATGCTTTCCACAGGCTCACAAGTTTCTGTATTATAATTCTTTGTGCCTGAACATTAGCTCACTAATCACGCTTTCCCTGTGGATTTTCTCTGTCAATCCTGAATGATGGTATTTTCCACAGTAACTGTATTTGAGTCAATATAGTCCAGACTTTTCTTGAAAACTGTGTTTTATCTTAAGACTTTATAGAGACAACAAGTGTTATGAGGTAAGAAAACAGAATCCACCAGAAACACACTAATAGACAATAAAAGCAAATTTCAGATATGCATATGTGTCATTGCAGGAGTATAAATTGCACTCCCTCTTTGTACGATCAGTAGGGAGTGTGGGAATTTAGCGTTAACCATAAATTCCTTTCACTAGTGCATTGATGAATGCCTGCATACTGACTGGGTCAGGGAAATTACATTTTTTTCTCATACCCTTGTTCTGGTATTTCTTTGTCTTCTTCTATATCCAGAGAAATTCAAATCAGATTCATAACCTTCTTGCATTAGAAAATATATATCAACTCTAAGATTGGTTAATCTCTGTGTTCAAGTGCTTATAGTTTAGATGTTTTAGGGACAAACAATTTTAAAAGATCTATTCTTGTTTGCTAATGCACAAATCTGAACAAAGGTACCAATTTCAGATCATAAATCTCTCTTCTACTTGATACATTATATCTTTTTTGTTTTCTGTTATTCATTCAGAGGAACTTATAATCCTCCTGCTTATTTTCAGAAACAGGAAAAATACTGGTTTCAGTGTTGTAAAGAGGAGGAGAGTTACCTTCTTATAAGCATTTTTTAAAAGCTCTTTGCCTCATACTTATTTCTATATATTAATTTACTCATTATTTCCTAAATTCCTTCCCTCCCCCACTTGGCCCCCAACAACCAGTGGTGGGACTTGCGATATAAAACTATCAAATTTGTACCTCGAGAATGCTCTACCATTCAACTATTTTGTTACACGGATCAACACTTACCTTCCCAGTATTGTAGCTTCTTAAATTTATTTGGGCATTTTTATAACTTGAGAAAGATGCCGGTCTGGCCTAGAAAATCCCCATCACCATGAGAGTCAGGTAATATCCTGGAAAAAAAAAAGTTTTAGAAAGATGATTAGCCATGATAATACACCTGTTCTTCTAGTTTCTTCCCATACTGTCATCACCTTGGAAACCCAGATAACAGGAGATGAGAGGTTTCTAGTACTTAACTAGCCTAGGAGCTTCTGCATCCTGTAATGCATCACAATTACAGCCCTGCCAAATAAACCATAGATAGATTTCTGAACCTCCTAGTACTTGAATTTAAAACCTCAACTCTCTTGTATTTTATATATTAGAGAAGAGAAAGCTGCATTCTTCAGTTTTTTTTTCTAGACATTTGTATGCAAGTAAGTGGCTCTAAGAATATACAACTTTAGACCCACAAAGAGGTTTTCTTAAGTGATAAACTGGAAACAAAGGGAACATTATGTACCTATTTTATATGTATAAGGCTATTAGGTTTTGAGGAGAGGATAAAATGTCACCTCTCTAAGAGAAAATGGACAAGGGACAAGTTCAACTGTCTGCTCCTATTAAGTCTCTCATTCTGTTCTAGTATTAATCATCCAATTAGATTTTACTATGCTTTTGTTTCTTTGCAGTACCCATTGCTCTTTATGACTCAAATGCTCATTCTTGGTCCACTTAAAGCCTTACTCAGAGGGAGAAACCCTTTCTAGATAGCTGGTATCAGGTAAATAAGTGATTATATAAAAGCAAAGTCTGCTTACTTCACAGGCTAACCTTTTAAAAACTCTTCTACTGAGTTTAATAGAATTGACATCATGCATCTGTACGCCAAGACGAAGGCTGTACTAGTGATTTTGTGGCTGTGTCAGTTATTTTCCAGAAATTTTAACGTCTGAAAAACTCATGATAACACTCACTGTGCACCTCACAAGAATCTCTGGATCTCAGTCATCTGCCACTGAAAAGCTTTAAGCACACTATGTTCCTGGCACATCTAAAATTTATATTCTTTGCAATGAGTCACCTGTTGTCTGTCTTACAGGCATTTCCTTTGAGCACTTGTCGTGATGGTTCATTGAAATTTCTATGTTGTAACTAATTAAAGTATTGACGCAAATTTAACTTTTCCACAGTCCACAGAATGGCAAATAGTGACTGAAAAGTTCTGAGTAATAAATGGGACCTTCGATCACATGGCCACACAATATACATTTAATGGATGAACTGTGAATTGTCATCTTACAGTCTTGCCTGGTTCTGGATCAGGGGAAAAGGATAGACAGAATCAGGAAAAGAAAAGTGTCTATGACATGAACTGCTAATGAGTAGAGCAGACTATGTCTCCATAACACAAGCTACTGTCGGTTTATGTTCTTGATTTCATAGGGTATTCATTGACACCAAATATTTTTAACACTGTATCCCATCCTCCATGAAAATGTGTCCAAAAAAGGCTAGGCTACTTTAATAATCAATTTCTAAGAGAATGTGGAGCAAGGTTCAGGATATGATCTGAAGTATGTATGTCCAACAGAGCTCTCCAGGGTACTGAGCCCTCTGTGTCTAATTCTGATTTACCACTTTTTCCTACCTTGAGAGCTTTGCCTTGTAATTTTCAAGTGCCCTCATTTTAGCTTTGGCATTGACTCCATTTCTCCATATGTCAGATAACTCATAAATCATCCGCCTGCCTAAATCTCTATCCATCCTTTTGCTTTCTTAGTCCTATTACCAGCAGGTGGTCCTAAAAGGTATACTAACTGAGAATATCATCTCTTTTTCTGCCTTACATCAACAACCTGTACCCAGGCCACTATCTTGAGAAGTATCTCTGAATCTCCTAGGGCTTAAAGGAAAAGAATCTGAATACCTAAAGCCTGGGAATTTGGTTCATTTATTAAGCCATGTAACCTATAAGATTTCCAGTTCAAGAAGGAAGTTCCCAGTCAGCCTAACCAGAAAATTAAGTGGGACTTGAGGATTTTACCTAGAATTTAGAGTGGGTTCATCTGATGACACAAATAAGTCTAAGGTCAAAAACATAAACTTCACAACAGGAGCTTTGTACTGTCTCACTTGAATAAAGGGATGTGAACAATAAATTGTGGCCCTGGGTATTTTTGAGGTACTGTGTCCTGTGAGACTCTCTGACAGACTCTCTGACATTCTTCTGAATGACAGAAGAATCATGAACTGATGTGGAGGCCTAGAAGCAGTAAGAACATCCTTCATATGCAGCCTCAAGGCAAATGAATGTTCAGCATCTCTTGGATACAGAGACCAGCCAGGATGAACTTTCACAAGCTAAAGAGAGAGAGGAGGGCAGGAATCTTAATATCTATGTGAGCAATCTGTTGACCTAAAGGGACCATGCAGATCATACCATGGAATCTGAGGACATTAACTGAATACCAGTTTTGGTAGAAAATGTCTTGGTGTTTGTCACTAGTCAATATTCAACTGCCTTTCAGTCTTTTTTTAAAATTTGAGTTGTCCTTGTAATTGTTATTTTTGCATTTTGAGAAAAAAATGTTTAATACCAAAATAAATGCCTTTTGGATTTAATATGTCAAAGACTTTATAAATAAAATCATATTGATAAAGCAGGAATGAAGTAGATCAACACCAAAGTAACTTTTAACAATATTTTGAGAGGCTGCTAGGAAGATGGTGGAGTAGGAACCTCCAGGAATGCATCGCCCTACCTAGACAACAATTGCATTGGCAGAATCTGTCTGATTTAAGTATTTGGGAACTCTGGAGTCTGCTGAAGGCTTGAAACTTCCAGGGGGAACTCTTAGAAAGTAAATTGTAGTTAATTTCTATTCATTTTCAGCATTTATCGTGATAGCAGATACTCATTCCCACCTCTCAGCCACATGGCAAGCAGCTGTGCTCCTGCGTTCCTGGAACAGTTTGCAAACAGCTTGCTTGAGCAAAGGTGGGTAAAAAGGAACCTGTCTTTGAAATACCTAGAATCTGTGCTCTGATTGCTGCTTCTGATGACACAGGTGTGGACAAAGAGATGCTTCTGCATTGTTGTAAACTCCTATCCTAGATGAAGTAACTTCTAGGCAAGTGAAACAGCTGATAACCTTTTCCACATACCTTCATTTTTCTTTTTTCTTTTTGCGAGCCAGAAATTGAAGAGAAGGACATTGAAAAACAACTGCATATATGGGAAATTTAAAAAGTGACCATGCATACCCATGGAAAGGCTCAAAAATGGCCTACAGAAACAATTTAAAAGACAGCAAACCCAGAGTAGGGTCAGAGGGTGATTTCCAGAGGTATTTTTAGATTTAAACGTATAGTTTTGAAGAAAAAATTCACAAAGCATATGATATGGTTTGGCTCTGTGTCCCCATGCAAATCTCATCTCAAATTGTAATCCGCATGTATTAGGGGAGTGGCCTGGTGGGAGGTGACTGAGCTGTGGGGGCAGACTTCCCTCTTGCTATTCTTGTGATATCTGCTTATTTGATAAGTATGATGCATCCCCCATGCCCCTTCTCCTCCTTGCTTCTCCTTCTCCTTTTGCCATGATTCCAAGTTTCCTGGGGCCTCCCCAGCTAAGCAGAATGGAGAGTTAATTAAACCTCCTTTTCTTTATTAATTACCCAGTCTCAGGTAGTTCTTTATAGCAGTGTGAAAATGAACTAATATAGAAAATTGGTACCAGGAGAGTGGGACACTGCTCTAAAGATACTGGAAAATGTAGAAGCCACTTTGGAACAAGGTAATGGGCAGAGGTGGGAACAGTTTGGAGGGTTCAAAAGAAGACAGGAAGATGAGGGAATGTTTGAAACTTCCTAGAGATTTGTTGGGTAGTTTTGACCAACAAACTGATAATGATATGGAAAATGAAAGCCAGACTGACGAGGTCTCAAATGAAGATAAGGAACTTATTGGTAACTAGAGTAAAGGTCCCTCTTGCTATGCTTTAGCAGCATTTTGTCCCTGCCATAGAACTCTGTGGAACTTTGAACTTGAGAGAGATGATTTAGGGTATGTAGCAGAAGAAAGTTCCAAGCAGCAAATCACTCGAGAAATAACCTGGCTTTCTCTAAAAGTGTACGCTCATATGTGTTCACAAGAAAGGCTCTGAAATTTGAACTTAACGTTTTAAAGGGAAGCAGAGCATAAAGTTTGAAATATTTGCAGGCTGACCATGTAGTAGAAACAACCCAGTTTCTGGGCAGAAATTCAAGCTGGCTACAGAAATTTGCATAAGTAATAAGCTGAATGTTATTAGCCCAGGTAATGGAAAAAAAAATGTCTCCAGGGCATTTCGGAGATCTTCATGGCAGCCCCTCCCAACACAGGTCTCAAGGCCTAGGAGGAAAAAGTGGTTTTGTGGGCTGGGCCCAGGATCCTGCTGCTCCAGTTCCAGCCATGGCTACAAGGGTCCAATGGACAGCTTGAGCCGTGGCTTCAGAGAGTGTAAGCCCCAAGCCTTGGCAGGTTAGATGTGCTATAGGGCCTGCAGGTGCACAGAAGGCAATAATTGAGGTTTGCTAACCTCTGCCTGGGTTCCAGAGGATAAATGAAAACATGTGGATGCCAAGGCAGAAGTCTGCTGCAGGGGGCAGAGCCCTTATGGAGAAGCTGTGCTAGGGCAGTGCAGAAGGGAAATATGGTGTGAGAATCCTCAGAGTCCCCACTGGGACACTGCCTAGTGGAGCTGTGAGAAATAGGCCACAGTCCTCCAAACCCAAGAATGGTAGATCAACAGCTTGTACTTTGCACCTGAAAAAGTCACAGGCAGTCAACACCAGCCTGGGGAAGTACCCGTGGGGCTGTAACCTGCAGAGCCACAGGGGTGCAGCTGCCCAGTGCCTTGGATGTGAGATGAGGAGTCAAAGGAGATTATTTTGGAGCTTGAAAATATAATTCTTGCCTTGTTGAATTTTGGACTTGCATGGGGCCTGTAGCCTCTTTGTTTGGGCTGATTTCTCCCATTTGGAATGGAAACATTTACCCAATGTATTGGGTATTGTATCTTTGAAGTAACTAACTTGTTTTTGATTTTACAGGCTCATAGGTGGAAGGGACTTGCCTTGTCTCAGATGAGACTTTGGACTTTTGAGTTAAGGCTGAAATGAGTTAAGACTTTAGGGGATGCATGGGAAGGCATGATTGATTTTAAAATGTGAGAGGGGCCAGTGGTGGAATAATATGATTTGGCTGGGACCCACCAAAATCTCATCTAAAATTATAATTTCTACATGTTGGGGGAGAGGTCTGGTAGAAGGTGACTGGGAATGAACTTTCTCCTTGCTGTTTTTGTGGTAGGGTTCTCATGATATCTGGTTATTTGATAAGGATCTTTCCCTTTGTCTGCCCCCTCTCTTCTGCTGCCTTGTGAAATAGGTCCTTGTTTCTCCTTTGATTCCTGAGGCCTCCCCAGCCATGGAAGCTGTGAGTCAGTCAGTCTCAGGCAGTTCTTTATAGCAGTGTGAAAACAGACTAATATAGCATAAATTCACAAAGCATACAAAGAAACAGGAAAGTATGGCCAGTTCAAAGCCAAAAACAAAAGATCAACAGTAGCTGTCCCTGAAAGACTTGATGGGAAATTATCAAGTACACACTGAGGTATGATAAATGTATACAGTGTAGAATTAGTTATGTTAATGAGGTTGATTCACTATTACCTTAGATATTTATTTTTTCTGCCTAACAGAAACTTTGTACCATTTGACCAACATCTCTGCAGTCCCTTATAATCGCCATTCTACTCTCTCCTTCTATGAGTTTCATTGTTTTAGATTCCACACGAGACAGAACATGTGGTATTTGTCTTTCTGTGCTGGCTTATTTCACTTAGCATACTGTACTCTAGATTCATTCATGTTGTTGTAAATGACAGAACGTCCTTTAAAGACTGAATGGTATTCCATTGTGCATATCATATTTTTTATCCATTGATGGATACTTAGGTTGATTCCATAATTTGACTATTAAATGCTGCTACAGTGAACATGGGTGTACAGATATATCTTCAATATTCTTATTTTAAATTCTTAAGATATATACTAAGATTTGAGATTTCTGGATAATATATGGTAATTCAATTTTTAGACTTTGGAAGAAGCTCCAACAAATTTTCTGTAATGGCTTTACTAATTTATATTCTCACCAACAGTGTACAAGGGTCCTCTTTTCTCCATATCCTCTCATGATTTGTAATACTGAATGTTTTTCATATATCTGTTGGCCATTTGTATGCCTTCTTTGGGTTAAATTTGATAGCAGATTTCTTCAATTCCTATTTCTGGATATTGACATCTTTCCCCAGATTTGGAAAGCCATATGTCTTTAAATTTGCTTCCTGGCTATTTCTTTTCTCTCATCTCTGTCAGTTACTTTATGATGCAAATTTAAATCTCTTGATGGTGTTCCAGAATTTCTATAGACATTTTTCATTCTTTTTCTTCTTCTTACTGAATAATTTCAAACAATCTGTCCTTGAGCTCACTAATTCTTTCTCTGCTTGACTGAGCTGAGTTTTGAAGACTTCTATTGAAGCTTTATATCAATCCTTGTGTTCTTCATCTCTAAAATTATTTGGATTTCATTGTTTCTATTTGTCAAACTTTTCATTTTGTTCATGCATTGTTTTATAAATTTTATTTTCTATTCATATATTCTTGTAGTTCACTGGACTTATCAGTCATTTCATAACTCTCTAGTTTTCCAAAAATGTTCTTATGTGTGACTAATGGCCAGTTGAGCTTTCTGTGGGGTACTAAAGCTGGGATATCCTATTCTACCATTGTCCTGATATCATTCTCCTAGATAAATACTTTAAAGCATTTGTCTTACAGATGTCTAAAGAACTAAAGGAAGATGTGGAGAAAGTCAAGAAAATGATATATGAACAAAATGGAAATATCAATAAAAAGAGATACAAAACCTAAAAAGAAAAAACAAGTCTAGAGCTAAAGCTACAATAATTAAAATTCACTAGAAAAAGTCAAAGGCAAATTTGAGCAAACAGCAGAATAGCAAACTTCAAGAACAGATAAGATCACTTCTAGAAGCAAGCCCAAAAGACTCATGGGAGTCCCAGAGAAATATCTGATAATGATTGAAAACTTTCTGTGTTTGATGAAAAATAATTATATAAGCTTCAGAGAAGCTCAGTGAACTTAGACTCACACCAAGACACATTATAATCTGTCAAGAGAGAAGCAACTTATCACATACAAGGGATTCTCAATAAGATGATCAGCAGGTTTCTTATCAGAAACTTTGCAGGCCAAAAGTTAGTAGGCTGATCTATTCAAAGTGCTAAAAAAAAAAAAAAAAAAAAAAAAACCCAAAACTGGTGAATCCAGAATCCTGTATCTGCCAAAACTGTCCTTTAAAAGCGAGGGAGATATTATTCTCAAATAAACAAAACCTGAGGAATTTTGTTATCATCATTAGATCTACCCTGCAAAAAGAATGTTCTAAGGAGTCCTCAGAGTTAAAAGACACTAAATGGTAACTTAAAGCCATATGAAGAAATAAAAGTCTTATAATTATCCATATTTACCTTTATTAAAAGATAGCATTATTTTACCAAGAGCTTATACCTCCACTTTGTTTTCTAGGTGGTTTTTAAAATGAATACATTTTTTAGAATGACTATTAGTCTAAAATCTAGTATTACTGTAACTTTTGTTTGCAGTGCCAGATTTTGTTTTTACATAACTTGAGACAAATACATTTAAAAACCCTAATAGTTTGTTTTTGTACACCCAATATATAAAGATGTAGTTTTATGACATCGACTAAAAGGAATGGGGATGTAGCTATAAAACAGCAGAGTGTTTTTATGTTTTTAAAGTTAGGTTAGTATAAACTCAAATAACAGGAATATTACTTAAGGGTATCAAGTATAATCCTCATGGTAACCACAAAGAAAATAGATATAAAATATGCCCCAAAGAAAATGAGCAAGGAATTTAAATATATTACTACAAAAACAAACTAAAGGAAAGAGAATATAGAAAGGCAAGAAAACAGAGGGAAAGACTATAAAGCTTTTAGAAAACAAAGAGCAAAATGACATGCTAGTCCCTCACTAGTAATTACTGTAAATGGATTAAACACTCCCATCAAAACACAGAGATTAGCCGAATGGGTAAAAACACATGATCCAACTATATTGTGTCCACAAACGACTCACTTTAGATCCAAATATACAAATGGATTGAAAGCAAAAGGATGAAAAACATATTCCATGCAAATAGTAAATAAGAGTGAGCTAGGATGGCTACATTAATATTAGAGAAAACAGACTTTAAATCAAAAAAGTATTAAGAGACAATGAGATACATTATGTATTAATAAAAAGGTGAGAAGATATATAACACAGTGAGACGATATAACACCGATGCAACTACTAATAGATCATCAAAATATCTGAATCAAAAGCTGACATTTGAAGAGAGAAGCAGTTCTACAATAATAGTTGGAGACTTCAATACCCCATGGTTCAATAGAACCATCAGATAGAAGATAGAATAATAAATTGAGAATTTGAACAACATAATAAACTGGATCAGACATATACAGAATCATTTACCAAATAACAATAGTATACGCCTTTTTCTCAAGTGCACATGGAACATTTTCCAAGATGGATCATATGCTAGACCACAAATTAAAAATAGATTTTAAAAGAGAAAGATATATAAAAGTATCTTGTCTGACGATAATGGGGTAAGATTAGAAATCAGTAACAGAACGCTGGAAAATTCATACATAGGCGATGGCACAAAGAAATATCAAAGAAAAATACAAATTACTTAGAAACATTTTAAAATGCACACACAGCATATCAAGACTTAAGTGATACAGTAAAAGCATTGCTAAGGAAGAAATCTGTGGCTACAAAGACTTATCTTAATAAGCAAGTAAGATATTAAATCAACAGCCTAACTTTACAACATAAGAAACAAGAAAAAGAACTGAACACAAAGCTAGCAAAAAGAAGAAAATAAAAATAGAAAAACAATAAAACAAGCTTGGTTCTTTGACTAGATCAACAAAATTTACAAACGTTTATCTAGATGTCTAAGAAAGAAGACTAAAATTGCTAGTGAAGGAAAGTGGGACCATTTCTACTAATTCTACAGAAATAAAAAGGACTATGAACATTATAAAAATTGTATGTTTATAAATTGAATAAGCTAGATGAAATGGACAAATTTCTAGAAACACAAAATTTCCAAGACTAGATGTTGGCATGGATGCAGTGAACAGGGAACTCTTCTACACTGCTAGTGAAAATGTAAACTAGTACAGCAACTACGGAAAACAGTGTGGAAATTCCTTAAAGAACTAAAAGTAAAACTACCATGGGATCCAGCAATCCCACTACTGGCCATCTACCCAGAGGAAAAGAAGTCATTATTCAAAAAAGATACTTGCACATGCATGTTTATAGCAGCACAATGGCAAAATCTTGGAACCAACCCAAATGTCCTTCAATCAACGAGTGGGCAAAGAAAGTGTGGTGCATATGTATGATGGACTACTACACAGCCATAAAGAGAAATGAATTAACAGCATTTGCCATAACCTGGATGAGACTGAAGATGATTATTCTAAGTGAAGTAACTCAGGAATGGAAAACCAAACATTCTATGTTCTCACTGATATGTGAGAGCTAAGCTATGAGGATGCCAAGGCATAAGAATGATACAATGGATTTTAGGGACTTGAGGGAAAAAGTGGGAGAACATGAGGGATAAAAGACTACATATACTGCTTGGGTGATAAGGGCACCAAAATCTCACAAATCACCACTAAAGAACTTATGTAACCAAATACCACGTGTACCCCAATAATTTATGGAAAAACGTTTTTCCATAAGAAATATAAAAAGTTTCAGTAGACTTAATAAGATGAATTGAAACCTCCTGACAGTAAAAGAGCCTTAATATCAATCCTTTTAAAGCTTTTCCAGGTCGGGTGTGGTGGCTCACATCTGAAATCCCAGCACTTTGAGAAGCTGAGGCAGGAGGTCTTTTTGAGTCCAGGAGTGCAAAACCAGCTTGGGCAACATGGTAAGATTCTCTACAAAAAAATACAGAAAATAGCTGGGAGTAGTAGTGCATTGCTGTAGTCCCAGCCTACTCCAGAGGCTGAGGTAAGAGGATCACTTAAGCCTGAAGTAAGCTGTGAGCATGCCATTGCACTCCAATCTGGATGACAGAGTGAGACCCTGTTTTAAAAAGAAAAAAATATATCGTTTCCAAAAAGTTAGAGGAGAAAACACTTCCTAACTCATTCTATAAGGCCAGCATCAACATCAACAGAGCTGGACAGAAAGATACTACAAAAAGGTAAACTACAAACCCTTATCTTTGATGAAAAAAATCCTTAAAAAAGGATTATACACAATGATCAGTGAGATTTATTTCTTAAATACAAGACTGATTCAACATACAAAATTCCATTATTGTAACACAACAGATTAAGAAATGAAATGATTGAATAAAAACCACATGAATATCTTAACTGTTACAAAAAAATGTTATAAAAGTCAACATCCTTATGATTAAAACACTCAACAAACTAGAGCTAGAAGGAAACTGTCTCCACATAACAAATCATACATAAAAAGTCCACAGCAAACATCATACTCAAAGAAGAAAGAAAGAGTGAAAATTTTCCTTCTAAGATCAGGACCAAGGAAAAGATGATCACTACCACCACTACTCTGAGATAGTACTCAAGTTTTAGCCAGAGCAATTAGTAATTAAAAATAAAAATAAAAAGGTTCCAAATTACAAAGGAGTAAGTAAAATTATCTCTGTTTGCAGATAAGATAATCTGGCATATGCAAAAAAGCCAAGAACAAACAAATTCAGTGAAGTAGCAGGCTGATACAAGCTAACACACAGAAATCATGCTAACAATGAAAATCTGAAAAGGTAATTATAAAAATAATTCTCTTTACAATAGCATTAAAAGAATTTAAATCTTAGGGATTCGCTTAAGGAGGTGAAATACTTTCCCAAATAAAACTACAAAATATTGCTGAAATAAAGAAGACTTAGATAGACACACACCCTGTGATCATGGACAGAAAGACTTAGTATTGTTAACATGGTAGTATCACCCAAACCAATCTATAGACTCAGTGCCATCTCTATCAAAATCCAGTGTTTTTTTTTTTTTTTTATAGAAATAGATAAACCCATTCTAAAAGCCCTAATAGACAAAACAATGTTGGGGGAAAATGCTGGAGGACTCACAATCTCTGATTTCAAAACTAAATGTGAAGTTACAGTATAGTACTGGCATAAAAACAGACATGCAGACCACTGGAATAGAGAGCCCAGAAATAAACCCTCACAAAAATGGTAAAATGATTTTTTCACCAAAGTGTTAAGACCGAATGAGAAAAGAACAGTCTGTCAAGCAATGGTCTGGAAAAACTAGATATCCACATATAAAAGAATAAAGTTGTACATGAACCTAATACTATATATATAAATTAACTCAAAATGCATGAAACACCTATATCTGTAAAACTCTTAGAAGAAAACATGAACACATTATATTTGGCAATGATTTCTCAGGTATGACACGAAAGGCACAGTTAACAAACATAAAAAAATAAATTGGATATCATGAAAATTTTAAAATGCTCATTAAAAGACAAAATCAACAGAGTAAAAACGTGAACCACAGAATGAAAGAAAACATTTGCAAAACATGTATCTAATACGGGATTAACATTCAGTATATATAGAGAACTCCCAAAACTTAACAGCAACAAAAACAAATGACCCTATTCAAAAATGGGCAAAGGACTTGAATAGACATTGCTCCAAAGAAAATATACAAATGGCCAAGATGCACATTTAAAGATGTTCACCATCATTAATAATTATGGAAATGCAAAACAAAACTACAATGTAATACTACCTGAACACTCATTATGATGGCTACTACCAAAATCAAACAATAACAAATGTCTGTTAGGATGTGGAGAAATTGGAACACTTTTCACTGTTAGTAGAAATGTAAAATAGTATGAAAAACAGTATGGCAGTTTCACAAAAAAATTAAAAATAGAATTACCACATGATCTAGCAATTCTACTTCAGTGAATTTACCCAAAAGACCTGAGAAAAGGATCCCAAAGAGATTTCTCCCTCCATGTTTATGACAAAATTATTCACACTATCTACAACATGAAAACATCTTAAGTGTCCATCAGTAGATGAATGGATAAGCAAATTGGCATATACATTCAATGGAATGTTATTCGGGCTCAAAGAGGAATGTCTGACGCATGCCATGATATAAATAGACCTTGAAGTCTTGATGCTAAGTAAATAAGCCAGTCAGAAAAAGACAAATGCTGTATGTATCATTCTACCTTATGACATATTTAGAGTAGTCAAAATCATAGAGACAAAGTAGAATGGTGGTTTCCAGGAGATCAGGGGAGGGAGGAATGAGGAGGTATTGTTGAATAAGTATAGAGTTTCAGTTTTATAGGATGAAAAGAATTATGGAGATGAATGCTGGTGATGGTTTCAACATTATCAGTGTATATAGTAACACTGAACTATACAATTAAAATTGATTACCATGGTAAATTTTATGTTATGTAAATTTTACCATAATAAAAAATATTTGGGACCATGCTTAGTGGCTCAGGCCTATGATCCCAGCACTTTAGAGGCTGAGGTAGGTGGATCATCAGGGGTCAGGAGTTTGAGACCAGTCTGGCCAATATTGTGAAACCAGGTCTCTATCAAAACCACAAAAATTAGCCAGGTATTGTGACAGGAGCCTGTAATCCCAGCGACTTGGGAGGCTGAGGCAGGAGAATTGCTTGATCCCTGGAGGTGGAGGTTAGTGAGCTGAGATCGCACCACTTCACTCCAAGCTGGACTACAAGAGTGAGACTCCATCTCACACATGTGTACACACACACACACACACACACACACACACAGGAAACATGCTATGAAAACATTACAGCTGAACACAATGTAAAGCCTAATAATAGTATTAGAATTACTGTTATATGAATGATTTGAAGATAAAATGTTTTGAAAAGTGTAGTTGATTGACCTTTCTTAAAAGTCGTTTAAAGTCAAACAATTCAATCAATACAGTACTAGAAATGTTTCAACTTGAATTGGTTAAGAATTTTGACTTACAGCAACTCTAAACATATTTAGTTGAAACTGAAAAGGACTTTCTTAAGTGCTTAGGTCCTCTAGCATTGCAAAGAACTTCTGATATAGATTTATCTCAACTTTTAAAAATAATGGTGGCACATGACTATCTCCACACACCTATATCATTTCAACATCATTAACAATTTTTTATTTTCCTATGGAGAAAAGCCCTAGCAATATCACAAGTGTTTATCGTTGTTTGTTTGCTTTTGAGGATGGAGTCTCACTCTGTTGCCCAGGCTGGAGTGCAGTGGCACGATATGGGCTCACTGCAACCTCTGCCTCCAGGTTCAAGCAATTCTCCTGCCTCAGCCTCCTGAATAGCTGGGATCACATGCACCACCATGCCAGGCTAATTTTTGTATTTTTAGTAGAGAGACTGGGTTTCACCATGTTAGCCAGGCTGGTCTCCAACTCCTGACCTTGTGATCTGCCCACCTTGGCTTCCCAAAGTGCTGGGATTACAGGCGTGGGCCACTGCAGCCAGCTGCCAAGTGATTGTTTTCAATGAACTTTTCACTTTAGCCAGATATCTTAATGTAAAATAGGCATTAGACTCACATAACACATTGCTTATTGCTTTGCAGAAGAGCTGGTTCCTTGCAAAATGGTGCATTTTGTACACTATTGGTTTCTCTTTTTACAGTATATGTCATCTAAGGGAGGAAAGACATGATTCTGCTCTTACAGAAATCGTGCTAATTAGTAGCTCCTGTTTAACTACCTTTACAAATTAAGTGTGGTAATGTTTAGTACAGTGGAGTGTAATATGTAGTTCTTAAATACTAAGGGAACTCAGAAGTTTGTTCAAATGATTAACAAAAATGTTCACTTATCTAATCCTCTGCAGACTATAATATGGAGGGTATTACATTTAACAACCCTCCTTATGATCTTAAAGAGAAAGTTGTCTAACTTAAGTACTTCAAATGATTACATTACATTTCTGTTTTGCTCTTTAGCTATAGTGGTTTCAATTTCACAGTTTTCCCATGACACTGGAAACTCCATTGCACAGATGTTTTCTCTCCCAAGTACTCAGCAAGTAAACATATATTTGGCAACTGCACCATTCTCTTTAGCATTTCACTTCATCTGTTGAAGATCACCTGATCTGAATTGTAAAATGGAGAGGAAGCTGCTGAAAAATCATGGGGGACAAATCACACACACAAAGGCAATTACAAGAGATTTCTAGGAACAAGTAGTCAAATGCTTCATTTCATCCTAGGAACTCCTCGGGGTGCTAAGAGCAAGTGGCTAAAGTGAAGAATAGATAGCCTAATCTCAGCTTACTGTATTCAAGCACTCCTGGATGGTGTTGGAGGATACACTTATTATCCAAAATGGGGCAAAGTGCAATCACAAGTGTTATTACAGTTGAAAAGTTTGCATTTTTAACATTTCCACTATCTTTATTTTTTTCTTCTTTTGTGTTGACAGCTCCTGTTAAATATTAGAAGTTAACACTTACACCAATTTAAATAGTTTGTAGTAATAAATATGTTTAAATATTCACAAGTAAACATTAATATATATTTTAAATATTTAAGAGGAATTGTCAAAGCAAGAGATTATAAAGCCTAATATTACTAGGTCATCACTCATGAAACTTGGACTGGTTGATCTAATTTACCCCTAGAATTTCAAAATACTGAATATCTCAAATCTTTTACTTTAAAATAAAGTTATATCTTTCACTTTAGACCCTCTGCTGAACATGTCCATACCCTTAGAACCTGCAAGCGTACAAATGAAATGTTCTAAAACTTGGACTGAAAGGCTTCAGCTGGAAGTCATTCCAGTGGTCTACAGAGAGATGGTCAGCCCTGAACCAGAGTAATAGGAGTGAGGCTACAAAGGAGAATATGAGCAGGAAAATGGAGAGGGAGAGGAAATGGTCTATGATGATGCACAGGGTTCTGACTTGGCAACCTGAATAGCTATGGGAAGTCTCTTTTCTCTTTGTATAAGATAATAGAACAACTAATGAGAGTATTTGCAGAGTTTGGGACTGAGATGTATTGAGGTCCTCCTGGTAAAGATATCTGTTAAAAACTAGCATACAAGGCTTGAAGTCTAGGAGTGAATTCCAGACATGAATTGAAACCATGGTCATGGATGATACTACCCTGTGAGAACATGTGGAAACATAATGAATAGAAAATACAATACAGAATCTCTTGTTTTGTATTCCTTTGTACTCATCATCTAATTTGTTTTCAATTTGTTGAAATCTCCTATATATTTCAAAATATACAGGCAGTTTTTAAATATGATTAGTAAAATGAATAAAAAATGATTTACAACAGAATTAATGTGGTATCTCTTCTACCAATCTTTCATAGTCATGCAATACGACTTTCTAAGAAAAATGAGGTCATATATGTACATACCGTTTCAATTACTAGGTGGGGTTTGTGATCTAATTTCTGCCTGCCAATTGCCTGGTTCAAATTTTACCAGGCCACTAAAATTAACATTCCCTTTATATACAGGGATTCAAAGAAATCATTAATATCATCAGCAGGGGCAAAAGCAGCAAACCTACTCAGGCATCTTCAACATTACTGACAAGGCACTTACTCATGCTAAGTGAGTCCCTTACCTGCAGAGAGGCAAAGACAAGAGTTAAGTTAAATGCAAAGGAGGCTGCCTAAAAGGTCTGAACACAGTTTTGTTCAGACATGTAATCAATGTTTTTCTAATGCTGTTTCTAAAATGGATAAACAGATGTGGGTATCCCAGCAGCACTGGCTTTGTTTTTTCTATAAAATTGTTGAGGGCACTATCATCTATGATAGCATACCACTGCCCTTGAATAAATAGGCCCTTTCAGGGCAATAAAAGTAATCAGCATTGTTCTCATAACCATACATGCACATGTTGCCCACCTTGCATTGGTCATTAGCTTCTATGGTGAGAAAAATGAGATTTATGGAGCATGATAGTTTTATCTAGTATAGGTTTATGAATACGGCAGGGATAATTAATACTAAATTTTATGAACTATGGACAATAAGGATTTGGCAGTTTTCAAAAGAATTTGCAAATATTCTAGATAATTTAATGTTTTGCCTCTTTCAGATCTGTGGCTTTAGTACCTTCCTTGCCTTATCTTCTAACATTTGAATAAAGCTGACCACTTCTTCCTATTTACTACTCTGATTCCTTATATACAATTCTGATATTGTAAGTAGCATATATATTATAACTGTTTTCAGTTTTCTCCTATAGATCATGAACAGCTTAAAGAAGGGACTACGTCTTTCTTTTTAGTTCCCCAGAATAGAGAACATAGCACAGAATAGGTGATAAGTAGATGTTTGTTAAAATAAAAAATGAAAAACATGTTTCATGAAAAACTGAAAATAGAATTTATATTTTTAAAAGCTTATGTTAGATATTATCTCAGAAAAAATGGAACAGGTAGAAACGTGCAACATTTTCAAACCTCACAAATATGAGCTAGTTCTAAAATATTTTATGGTTCGTATTAAGGTCACTTGAGGAAACCATTTTGTTACAAAGTGGTAAAAAGGAGTTTTTAAATATATTCATGATACTGTATTTTCTTCTTTTTGGTCTTTAGTGTTCAGAAATGTAAGTGAAGGGGAGCTGGAAGAGTATCAGTTTTTTATTATGATATATGTAAAAATAATTGTAATCAACTCTATTTTTATCATAACTGAGCCAATTCTTTCAACAAAGACTGCAGTGTTTGGGATGGCTAAAGGATGTGCTGAGATGTTGATTCCCTGGGCCATCAAGAAGCTGCATCCTTGGTGTGATTGGTAAATATTTATTTCTACAGAGTCCAAGACATGAGAAGGGTTTTGTGGCATAAGAGTAAGTCATGATGTCAGCATAAAACATTTTCTTATGAATAGCAAAACATGTTATAAAAATGAAATTAGATTGCGTATTTGTGTATGAAAAGAGAGAAACTTTTAAAATCTTTTTTGTGCATTATGTTTAGGCACAAAATTGGGAGTATTTGTCTTGCATACATTTTGTCTTAATTATCTACTTACATTAAGTCATTTATAAAATAGGTATTAGTAGAACTGGAGATTGATATCAGGATAATGGTCAAATAGTAGGTTTAGAACTGTTATTTCAAGCTACATCTCAAGACAGGCAGGTATGTGTGCCAGACATCTCTGGGTGACCTTGGACTGACCCAGTTGTCTCCCCCGTTCTTATACATATCTGTAGAATGTGCTGGCAATGCAGTTTGCTAAGATAAGAAAGAACAGGCTGGAGCCGCCTAGGCTGTATTCCTGCCCCTCCTAGAACAAGATGTCCTTCAACATTTTAGCTCAGCAAATTATGTTATGCCTGGGGTATGAAACCCAAGGTACACTGCTTTCCAGGATCCTTCAGCTGCAATGCAGATGGGGCACATAGATAAGATGCTAGACACTCTGGGCAGCTTTTCTGAGCCTCAGAAAAACTCATCATGAATTCTAGGTCTCTGCTTCCTCTTACTGCCTATCTGTGAATAATAAAATTGCTTCACATAACCTGTATGAGTATTATGTCTTGCCCAACTCATGCAAGTGATAAAAATTGCAGACTAAAATGCAGTGGACTGAAGTAGTAAGACTTCTCTTTCTGGTGATGGGCATAGTGATGATCTCTGCTATTCTCCATGCAGTGGGAGTCTTTCCCAGCAGTTGGCAACCAGTGCACAGTTAACCTGCTTCACAAGGCAGAAGAGGAGAAGCTGAAGGTGGAAGAACCAGAGGAGGTCATATCCAAGCCGAGGTGAAGCACTGGGAAACTAGGACAGCTTGCAATAGTATATAAATTTGGGGTTAGGACCCAATTATAGATTGGAAAATCAAAGATTTAATTCAGAGATCAGGGAGCTTGTTTTTAGTAGCCAGTTACCAGGAAGGAATCAGAAGTCTAGAAGAAAATTAATTGCCTGAAACAAAGTCAGAAAAGGCATGAGGTCCAGAATTCAGACCCAGAAAGCATGTTGTAAGGAAACCAATATTCAAAGTGCTGGCATAATCCAAAGGCAATAATGTTTTCTTCACATTGTCTGCCGTGACAGGAAGAAGTCTCAGCAGGAGGCTCATCAAAGTTCATTCCTATATCTTTCTATTTATTTAATTTGGTTCATCTTTAGCCTCATTGTGTAATACTCACTTTCCTAATCTCTCTGGGGGAGCCTCACCGGACTAGTAGCCTTTGAAGATGCCAAGCATTAACATTTGCTGCTGCCTCCAAAACCTCTCCCCTTGACAGTTGCACTGTTCATTTTCACATGGCCTTTGTTCCAACATCAGCTCCTCAGTGACATCTTTGCTAACAACCCTATGTAAAATAGAACCAACACATCAGTCTTCAGCCCTTGTTTCATGTTCATTCATAGATGTTATCCCTGTGATACTGTATTGAATCTTTATTTGTAAACAGAAACTCCATATAATGGAGAATTTGTCTACTTCCCACCTATTCCCAGAGCCTGGAAAGAAGCCTAACACATTGATTTTTTAAATGAATAAATTAATAGACATTTTAAGTAGACACTACAGCTAGCTGGAAATTTAAGTAAAAAATAATACAGATAATTGTGTGAGCTCACCAAGAGTCTGTCAGAAGTAGGACAGTCATTTGCCAGAGTTGACAGAAGCAGTCTCATCATACAATTTTTATAGTTCTAACAAATTCTTGATAATGCCTCTCTTTACACTCAAACTGACATCAAAACTAGTATACTCCAAGTAAAATATTTGGGAAAGCTTGCATGAGATAGAAGCAAGTAATAGGTGAGTTTTGACAATGTTTTAAATTGTTATCACCTGAGGACTTGTTTTGTTTGACTCTTTATCCTTGAAACTGTGCATGTCTCTATTAGAGGCCAATCTCTAAAGCAATAGCTACAAACTCAAATGCTTCAGGAGCCAGCCAGATGATTAAAATATGCAGCATGGGCATCTGTGAAGACTATATATGAAAGCTAGATTTCTATGTGTTCTGTTCTCTGCTGTGCCATTTGTGTCGTCATGTTAAAACACAGGCCTGGACAGACATGATGGCACGTGCCTGAAATCCCAGCTACTCAGGAGGCTGAGGCAGGAGAATCACTTCAACCTGGGAAGCAGAGGCTACAGTGAGCTGAGAATGTGCCATTGCACTCTAGCCTGGGTGACACAGCAAGACTCAGTCTCCAAAACAACAACAAGAACAAACGCGAGCCCAGTAATGTCATCCTTCTACATTTTAAAGAAAAACCATAAATCCAGATTTTTCTGTAAAATTTTTAAATGTTGACAACTAATCCAACATTATCAGATATCATGTAAGCAAAACAAATAATATCTGCCAAGACACTGTCTTTGAGCTTCTCTTCAGCCCAAAATATGATCCATCAAAATATTATAAAACACATTGGAGGTTCACTTCTCTTGTCTATGAATGAGGAACTAGGCTAAAAAGAATTTAAATTTCTTTAAGATTGTCTGACAGTGTGTGGTGGCTCATGCCCAGCACTTTGGGATGCTAAGGTAAGCAGATCACTTGAGTTCAGGAGTTTGAGACCAGCCTGACCGACATGGTGAAACCTCATCTCTACTAAAAAGGAAAAAATTAGGTGGGTATGGTGGTGTGTGCCTATAGTCTCAACTATGCAGGAGGCTGAGGCAGGACAATCACGTGAACCTGGGAGGCGAGCCAAGATTACGCCACTGCACTCCAACCTGGGCGACAGAGCAAGACTGTCTCCAAAAAAATAGAGAAAATAAAATAAAAAAGATTTTCTTAAACTTAAGGACAACACAGATTTTTTTACCACTTTCTTATATAGACCTTGTTCAGATGTTACAAGCATGTAAGCATGGTGTTATTTTGTTTTGTTTCAATAAATGACCAGAAATTTCTCTGCACATTCATGAAATGCTGGACAGAAGAAAAAAACTCAAAAAGCAGTCTCGAGGAAAAAACCTAATGGATTTGGGATGTAGATGAAATACTGAAGGAAAGAAAAAGAGAGCTAGAAAAGAAGAAAATAGATTAAGGTAAAGCAGCTATATTGGGAAAACAAATTATTCAAGTGCTAAGACTTTAAAAAGTTGCAATTTGATCATATGCTTTTCTAGTGAAAGAGAAGACTAAGTTATGGGAAACCAATTTGCTAAATTATAAGACCCCATGATGAGACCATTATCACTCTTAAAAAATATACATTAATTATATTGAATCTGGTAGTGGCTCTAAAAGGTGAATAGTACAGGAAATGTCTTCTTTAAAAATTGAGTCAGTTTCAAGCTCTACCAGTTTTCTCATCTGCTAGCTTAAGAGAAGTCAGGTTGACATCTAAATATATATTAATAGAATATATAATAGACTCTTTAGTCATGAAATCATGACAGATTTGGGCATTATCAACCAATATGAGAAGAATGAGATAAATTACAAAATGTCATTGTTTTAAATTGCACTTATGTAAATGTTAATTAATTGACTTGTATACTGAATACCTGATGTCAAAGAGATTCACACTGTCCGCTTTGAGGTGACAGTCTGTGAAAAAGAGCTTTTGCCTAGGCTGATTAGGATGATAAACTCAGAGGATTGAGTTGTGATGAGTGAGAAACTTGGGGTGAGAGAAACTTAGGGGGTGAGGTATTCAAATTGTTAGAAGAACATTAAGATATAAGGAGAAGAGAAGACAGACAAAAAGGAAAATGAGGAAGAAAAATAAAATAATAGTCGTCAGGGATAATAAAGAAGAAAACACGTAATGGAGAATTAGCCAGAATGTAAGACGAGAATAACTGCTCATATGGGAATACAGAACATTTCATTCCTACATTTTGGAAACACCACTGTGCTTTTGTTTGTCTTATGACTGGAGAACAGTTTTGAACAGAGGTCGAAATTAGTGAACCAAACTCTATACAAAGCTGCAGAGAATGTGCTCCCAACGGAAAAAGAAAAATTTGGAGAAACAACAAAATTATAGAACTAATCTCACAAGGTAGCCAACTATTCAGAAATTTGAAAAGGGACAAACGCTTCCAAAATTAAAATGAGATCCAAAACCCATTTTACCTGAGAGGAAGAGACATTTAACAAAAAGTGAAGTCTGCGGTCACTTGTAAGCTTCTGCCTAGAAGGGTAATCCGGGTGCTCAGAATAACAATTGCTGTCAAGTGAGGAAGCTGTACAGAATACCCTCAGCGGAGCAAGCCTGTAGGGTTTGTCAGACAGGAAGTCCTGCTTGCATCTTTTAAGGAAGATGCCTTAAGCAACTGGGAGAGTGGCAACAAGGCCACTTGGATACACAGGCAAAATCACTGGGTGAGGAGTAAAAAATTCTTTACTCCTAAAAGAGAGAAGAAATCATTATGAACATAAATCCTAGAGCTAATACCATGTGGAGATCTCCTAGTGAAATTTGAGTCAGGTAACTCCCAGGAAAGACCAGTGGCAAATTGTAGCAGACAAGGAAATAAGGAAGAAATATTGAGAAAAGCCTACTACCAAGGTTCAGGCATATTGAGATTTTCTATGACAGAAGCTAGACTAGAACAGTAACAAAAAGCCTTATCTGTAAAGGGGACAAGCACAGCACAGAATACCAAATAATAGCTGCTTATCACTAAGAGGGAAGCAAGAATACACAGAAGCCTACTTGCAGTGGCATTCAGTGATGGCCAAAAGCTAGGGGTGATAACTGACAGAAAGAAACTGTGTATACTCTTAGCCTCCATGTAAGTGCTAGCCCACCATTAGAAGGATTTGAAGCCTATGATCTATGCAAGTAATCATAGCAAAAACAAAATTCAAAAGCAGCTCGAAAGTCAATATTAACCACTGGATAGAAGAAAAGATGCTCAATCAAATCTTCAAGTGTAAATTCTCCTTGCCTCAATCTTAAGTGCCATACTCTTTATCCAGCATTCAGAAATTATTCAGCATTATAAAACATATGAAAAGCAAGAAATAAAATTTATCATCGAAAGTCAAAACAATCAAAAGGTCCAGATGCAGAGACGACCCAGGTATTGAAAATATTAGGTAGGTTCTTTAATTATAAAATAATTATGATGAAAATGTAATAAAGTAAAATGAAAGGTAAAACATATCAACTGGTAGCAAACATCAGCAGAGACTGAAAACTATAAGTATCAAATGAAAATGCAAAAATAAAAAAATGATGATACAGGCGATGAAGAAATCCTTTGGTGGTCTCATCAGTTAACTTGAGATGATTAAGAAAAGAAAACCATTAACATGAAAATAGGTAAATAGATGTTACCCAAACTGAAAAAGAGGTAAAAGAGTAAAAGTAATAAACAGGGCATTCAAGAGGTTTGAGACAGACAATCTCAAAGGAACTAACATAGGTATATTTGAATTCCTATCATAAAAAGAGATAACCTGACGGAAGAAATCTTTGCATATTTAACAACCAAAAATAATGAAATATATCAAAACACATATCCAACAACCTCAATGGAGCAAAGATTTCATCAGATATCATCTCAAAATTATTCAAGCTAGAGGATGAAATCTCTATTCATTCAGAATTTCCCCCAAGTTGAAGGTAAAATGAAAATATTTTTCATATAAACAAAACTAAGAGAATTCATTCCCAGTAGATTTGTACTATAAACACTGTTCAGGCAGAAAGAATATAATAGTCACAAATTTCAATCTATACAATGAGAGTTTCCAGAAATGCTAAGAATTAAAATTATAAGATTATTTCTTATTTTTAATCACTCAAAAAGATAAGTTACTAGATAAAAGCAATAGTATCAATGGATTATAGATTTCAAAACATATATAGGTAAAATTCATCACAAAATAGCTAAAAGATAGAGAAGGAGGTATTAGAAATATTATGAAAACTTATGTTAGTCATGAAGTAGTATACTTTTAAGGTAGACCACAATAAAGTATAATATAACACTATGAAAACCACTAAACGTTTCAAAATGAATAAAATAATAAATAAGATAAAGCACAGTAACTAAAAATGCTAAGTGAATCCAAACGTGAGATGAAAATATATCAAAGCAACAATTACTAAATGGGACAAACAGAAAACTTAAAAATTAAATGCAAGTATGTCCATAATTTTAATGTCTGTATATAATCAAAACATATTAAAGGGCAGAGGTTGTTAAATTGAATTAAGAAATCAAGGCTCTTTTACAATGTGCTCTTTACGAGAAATACTTTAGTTTAAAAAGAAACCATAAATGTGGCTTTCAAACTATATAGATGTCTTTAAAAAGGATAGAAAACATAGGCCAAAAATCTCACTAATACAAAAGAATTTTACAACCTGTATTAATAGCAAGTCATGTAGACTTCTGAGCAAAGAGGAGTGTGGGGGATAAATGGGGACATTACATAATAATGAAGGGACCAAATCATCAAGACATAATCAAGGTAAGTAAGGCTCAAACAACAGACCCTCAAAATACATACAGCTAAAACTGACGGAACTGAAAGAGAATGAGACAATTTTGCAATTGGAATTGGAGACTTTAATACTTCCCTCTTAGTATCTGACAAAACTAGTAGCTGTAACATCATCTTAAAAAAAGAAAGAGTCCACGTATGGTGACTCATGCCTGTAATCCCACCCCTTTGGGATGCCAAGACTGGTGGATCACCTGAGTTCAGGAGTTCAAGACCAGCCTGGTCAATATGGCCAAACTGTGTCTCTACTTAAAAAAAGGAATATAAAAAAATTAGTTGGGGTGTTGCACACCTGTAATCCCAGCTACTCGGGAGGCTGAGGCAGGGGGATCACTCGAACCCAGAAGGCGGAGGTTGTGGTAAGCCGAGATCGTGCTACTGCGCTCTAGTCTGGGTGACAGAGCGAGACTCAGTCTCAAAAAAAAAAAAAAAAGAATACGGGTCTTCCACAAATGCTTTTAGAAAACAGAACAACAGAACACTTCCAAACTCACCAGAAGTCAGTATTTACCCTGATGCCAAAGCCAGAAAAACACATCACACGCAGAAAAAAATTTAAAAACCAATATTCCCTCATGAATATAGATACCAAAATTCTAAAGAATATATTAGCAAACTAATCTAGCAACGTCAGAAGGATTATACACCATGATCACATAGAATCAATCACAAGAGAGTAACAGTGGTTTAAAATCCAAAAACAATACCTTATCTTAATAAAATATAAACTCAAATGATCACTTGAACAGACATAAAGCATTTGAAAAAATCCATCACCCATTAACAACTTTTAACATTGTAGAATCTTACAGAAATTTCCTCTTCTTGATCAAAAGAGCGTACAGAAAAATCCTACAGATTATATCATACTTAATAGTGAAAAGCTGAAAGCTCTCCCATTCATATCAGGTGAAAAAAAATGAAGATGACTGTTCCGTCCCCTCTTTTCAACCTCATACACATCCTAGCCAGTGCAATAATACAAGCAAAGATTGGGAAGGAAGAAATACAACTGTTTTAATTAACAAGTGATAATATTGTCTAAAAAGAAAAACACAGGATAATTTATTTAAGATATTTAACGAGTATTTTCACTGGATTTGAGGACACAGTTAATATACAAAAAATCAATTATATTTCTATATGCTAGCAATGAAGTGGAAAATGAATTTGACAGCAGTATCATTTATAGCAGCATCATAAAATGAATTAGGAAAAACCTCTTGAAAAGCTACAAGCTGAATGATTACATTTATATGACATTCTAGAGAAAGCAAAACAATAGAGAAAGAAATCAGTGGTCTTCAAGGCTTTGCTGGAGGTTGTAGAAGGGGGGCAAGGGAATTTTTGGGGATGGTAGAAATATTTACCTTGGTGATGATACATGACTATAAAAGTTTATCAAACATTTGCCTGCTACATACCACCAAACAGTGAGTGAAATGAAGAACACACATCAATTGGAGATCTAGGACCTATACATTGACTAGAAGACAGAATATGGCCACAATGTCAATCTATAAATAATTGTACATAGTTCTATTCCCAGTCCAAATTATTTTTTTTTGGTAGAAAGTGATAAGAGAAAAAAAGATTGGGAATAACCAAAACAAATTTTGAAAAAGAATAAAGTTGATTTTATACTGCTTGATTTCAACTGACCATAAAGCTAAAATAATTAAGAAGGCATTGCATTTGTAAAAGAATAGACAAATACATTAATTGGATGGACTGGAGAGTCAAAAATTAATCCCACACATACATGTCACTTGAGTTTCACAAGGTAGTTTAACATAGAAGTGACAGACTTTTCAATAAATGGTGCTATGCTATTTGGACACTCATATGCAGGAACACTGACCTCAACACATCTCATACCATGTGCCAAAGAATAACCCAAATGAATATAAATCTAAATATAAAACGTAATGGTATAATACTTTTATAATCAAAGTGAGAAAATCTTTGTTACATAGAGTTGGGCAAAGATTAAGACCCTAAGAGGATAAACCACAAAACTATGACAAACTGGACTTTATCAAAATCTAAAACATCCATTCTTTGAATTTATATGCCACAGACACGGAGGAAACAAAATACATATCTGTTAAAGTATTTGTCTCAGAATATACAGAGAACACTGGAAACTCAATAATGGGCACACAACACAATAAAAACTGTGCATACTATTTGAATACAGCCAAGTAGTAGACCAAAGAACAACCACAGTTGGTAAATATGAACATGAGCTCAACATCACTAGACATTAAGAAAATGCATGTTAAAGTCACAAATAGCTCCTTACTAATCGAATAGCCTATCTAGAAAAATGTAAAACAAAGCCTGACATCCCAAATGCTGGTGCGGTTATGAAGCAACTGCAGTTCTCATGTATTACTGATAAAAATTCTATATGGTACTGTCACCTTGGGAAATACTTTGGGAGCTTCTTATATTTAAACACACACTTAAGATACAGCAATCCTACTCCTAATATTTATCTAGAGAAGGGAAGATTATGTCCACCAAAAATCCTATGAATTATATAGAAGCTTTATTTATAATCACAAACAATCTAAAATCTATCAACTGGTGAAGTGATAACTTATGATATACCCATACACTGGAATACTACTCAATAATAAAAATGAATCAACTGTTGATACATGCAATATTATGCATAAATTTAAAAGCCATTATGCTGAGTGAAACAGCTCAAAGCCTACCTACTGTATGATTCAATTTATACGACATTCTAGAGAAAGCAAAACAATAGAGGAGGAAGTCAGTCATATTCAAGGGCTTGTGGGAGTGATAGGAGGAAGACAAGGAATACTTGGGGGATGGTAGACATATTCTTTTATCTTGATTGTGGTAATACATGACTATAACACTTTATCAAATTTTATACAACGGTATTCAAAATGGGTGAATTTTACTATATATAAACTATATAGCAATAAACAGAGCTGAATCTATGGATGAGACTATCTTTTCAAGCACAAAGAAAGATTATATTAAAGAAAAAAAAGCTTAGCCTTGGCTTTTGGGAGAAGAAAGACAAGAAAAAGGTTATGGCTTGGGAGGCCAATGTGGGCGGATCATGAGGTCAGGAGTTCAAGACCAACCGGGCCAACATGGTGAAACCCTGTCTCTGTTAAAGATACAGAAAATTAGCCGGGCATGGTGGCACGTGCCTGTAATCCCAGCTACTTGGGAGGCTGAGGCTGCAGAATCGCTTGAACCTGGGAGGCGGAGGTTGCAGTGAGCCAAGATTGCACCACTGCACTCCATCCTGGGCGACAGGGCAAGACTCCCTCTCAAAAAAAAAAAAAGAAAGAAAAAAAAAGTTATGGCTGGAGATGGGCCTAAACTAGAAAGAAATATTGAAGTATTTGGTTCTTTGTCTCAGCTAAGCTATTGAACATAATGCAAATTTGAGCTGTAGCTTACTTCAAGGACTTATCACTGTGGAAAGCATTCAGAAAACAATTCAATATTTGACAGATCATCAGTGACAGGAAGGAGTAAGAGGTTGCAGGCAAAGACCTTACCTTGATTAGAATCTTTCAAAGATTCTAATTTCTCCTCCAGCCTATCTAAGCCCATTGAACAGAAAGGGTCTTCCCCTTCATTCACTACCTAGACACAGGGCATGCTAGTTTCCTAGGACTGCTATAACAAAGTGCCACAAGTGGATCACTTAAACAACAAAGTTATTGTCTGACCGTTCTAAAGGCTAAAAATCTTAAAATCAAGGTGTTGGCAGGCCATATTCCCTCTAAAATCCATCGAGGAATCCTTCCTTGCCTCTTCCCAGCTTCTGATGTTTTGCTGGAAATCTCTGGTGTTCTGGCTTGCAGCTGCATAACTGCAAAGCAATCTGCCTTTGTCATTTCATGGTTCTTTCTGCCTGCCTGTGTTTTCATATGGCTGTCTTTTTATAAAGATATCAATCATATTGGCCCAGGAGCCCACTGTACTTCTAGTATAGCCTCAACTTAGTTAATTACAGTTGTAGCAAGCCTCCTTCCAAATGACATTCTGAGGTATTGGGGGTTTGGACCTCTCTCCCTCCCTCTATATATCTATTAGATATAAATATATCCATTTGATGTATTTAATAACTGTGGGGATATTAAGCAATGAAATCTGTTCTGCTATCTTGCTGACATTCCTCCTTAAAATTCATAAATTCTAAGGATAAATTGAAAAAAAATGACAAACTTACAGGCAAAAAGAAAGAAAAAAAAAGCACAAGGCATCGGATTTCATGTTAATACTTGACTGTTTGGCACTTTCTATTTTTGGAGTGCTGGAAGACCATGCCTACATCCCCTGCAACATACTTAAATCTATAAAATTAGTGTTCTAGAAATGAGATTGTATCACTTTGTAGTCTGGCACCCGTACCTTTACTACATTTATTTTAGGTTTTTTGATAATTAAGATTTAGGTAAATATTTATTCTCAACTTGAACAGAATATGTTAGGGTGAAATCAAGCATTTAAGGAATTTATTAGTACCTAATCCATCCAAGCAAAATACTTAAAAAGCGACATATGTCAAAAATAGACACATAGTGTTAAGCAAAGAGCATAGGAATGCCTATGAAATTAAATCAATACATACTTAGTAAACTATCTAGAAATGTGTGACCTAAGTGCCAAAGGATACTTAAGGCTTCCTTAAGTATAAGAAACCCACTATAAAGTAAATATCGTTAATACAGCTTAGCATTTGGTAGAGAGGGCTGGTGTGGTTGAAAAAGGGAGGCCAAGCTAAAGAATCTCTTTGTCTCATGTTTGAAGGAGAAGGAGATATAAAAAATTTGAAAAATTTCAGTCTGTTAGGAAAATATTGATTGTGGATAGTTTAGATATCATAATTTCACGTAATCATAAAGTAATATGTTTTTAATAATGGATATTGACATTAGAAACACAATAATTAATGTAACAAAACATTTTTGGAGTTATAAAATTAAGAAATGGAAAAGGAAATGCATAGCAATTTGATGAAGTCAGAAAAAATAACAAAAAAGCCATATACCAATATAAATAACAACCATTAATAAATAATTCATCAGTAAAGTATCTAGTCATTGACAGTCCTGGTAAATAGGACTAATTCTCCTGGCAGTAACAACTAAGGAAGCTCAAGCCAGAAAAAATAAGGAAAAGATAAACCATAAACCAACATAAAATGAATAAAAACTATTAATAAATAACAAATCATCAGTACAGTACCTAGTCATTGACAGTCCTGGTAAGCGGGACTAATTCCCCTGGCAATAACAACTAAGGAGGCTTGACAAAAGCTCCTTTTAAAAAATTCAGAGACCTATCAAGAGACTCACAAATTTTCAGGCAGAGAACAGAAAAATGACTATTGTTCAGAGGTGAGGAAAATTATTTTTGCTTCAGGGGCACACACTCAAATGTAAGTCCTGGCTAAGGACCAGAGGTATACGAAGCGTATGTCTCAGTCCTGAGCCTCTACTTCCCATGTACCCCAAATACCAATACTTTTGCCCTGAGACCATTTTCTAACTTTTTGAAAGTCACTGGGAGTCTTAATTGCTCTATGTGGCAGAAAGAATGAGATTTGTAGTTTAGTTCCTATCAAAGGCAAAGACAGTGGTAAAACAGTCCTCCTCTGAACTGGTACCCTGGAGAACTATTTTCTGAAATGATGGTACAGACTATGCTCTGGCTAGTATTCTAGTTAAACCATAAAACTCTCAGCCCTTGGTTCTCAGCTTGCTCCTGCCCTCAAATGTCTTACACCAAAGGGCAAAATTCTCCCTTGAAGAAGGTAACACTATTCCCAGGTTTGAAATTCTTTCTAAAAATATTTTTCTAACAATATACCCAAAAAATTACAAATTATACATAATGATTTAACAAAATTAGCCAGAAACTAGAAAAGGAGATGCAAAGGCACTCCCCATAATGAAATTTTCAGACAAAGACTAAGAATAATCTCCATTTCAAAGACAATAATCATACTTGAAAAAATAAGCAAAGGAACTGAAAATCATGACAAATAACATTAAAGCACCAAAAAAGAAATTGTAGAATTAACTGAACTCAAGAACAAATGATTGGGTATTTAAGAAGAGATGTGACAGATGCAGATAAATTTGTGAACTAAATGGTTAAAAGAAACTACCCAAAATTAAATATTAGAAAAAAGACATTTAAAAATACAGGAGGGAAATTGACATGCCTGTTACAGATAGAAGGTCTAAAAGACATTGAAATGGAGTCCTGAATGATAAGGAGAGAGAGAATGCAGAAGCAATATTTGAAGAGAAAATAGCTAGGGATTTCTAATAACTAATTAATTCATCAATTCACAGATTCAGAAAGCATATATTTAAATACATGATGTGTGTGTAGGTGTGTGTGTTTTAAAAATACACAAAGACATAATAAACTCGATAAAATCCAAGACAATTAGGAGTTTTAAAAATAGCTGTAACAAAAGATAAGTTGCCCTAAAAAAAAATGACAGACTAACAGCTGACTTCTCTCTACTACCATTTGAGGCTCAGAGACAATTAACAGATATCTTTAAGCTGACAAAACGTACCAAAATTCTAGATAGGCTAGAATTCTCTACCTCATGAGAGTACTCATAAATAATGAAGGCAAAATATAGATATTTTATGATCGAAAAACAAAATATAGACCATGTGTCAGCAGCAGACCCAAACTGAAAGAAATTCTCAGGCAGAAGAAAGATGATCCCAAATAAAAACTTTGTTATAATAAATGACTTCCCCAAAATTTTACTTGTATAGGCATAAATTTGAATCTTAACATGGTTAAAGATAAACATGATAAATTATGACCAGATAATTTTCACTGGATAAAGTAAAATTTTAAAAACACATTTAAACATTGATTTTGAATAGCCCACTTAAAATAGGAATTTTTAAAATAAAAATATGAAGGTTAGAACTGATATGAACTATTGACAATGAAAATATTTAGGGGAAGAGTTAAGTCTCTGTAAAGGACAACAACCATCTCTGCTCTAGTTTCTCCTGTTTTGAACTATTTTGGGGGAGAAGAAGGAAGCTTAAGAGATGGTTTCCCAAAATAGCTCCGACTAGCCAACTTCTCATGAAACTCACCTTCAGCTAAACATAGCTATTTGATTTTGAGTTTGAATGTAGTATGTTCAGGACATTGCGAAAGAAGGAATCTTCAGAACATCTGTTTTACCAATATCATTTCAAAGGCACTAAAATCACACAATTCTACACATTTCCAACATTCTATATTAGAATATCTGAAGATGGGGTTCATAAATCTGTGTTTCTAAAAATCTGCAAGTATTTCTTATCAATCCAGCACTAGATTGTGAACAGGAATTTGGGAACCACAGTTCCAGATGCATTTCTAATAATTTGCAAATCTGGAGCTCTTATTAGTTTAGAATAGTTCTACTGATTTCCATCCAATTTAACAAACATGTATTAAGCATATTTTACATGCTTGTTAGGGGCTTAAAAGAAGCAGCAAACAAGATTATCACCCCAAAGGAGCTTTCAGTTTAAGTGAAAAATAGATTTATAGGTTAATTACATACCTATGAAGTTTTAACAAATGAAAGCATGAATAGGAGAAAGTAGGGGAAGAGATGAAGTCAAGAATATATGGAGGAGATAGCATCTGATAAATCATAAAGGGTGAATGTGTGATTAGTTGAGTAAGAAGGAGAGATCAGGGAGAACTGTAAAATATGATTTTTCTAGACAGAAAGAACAATATTGAAAACATGCTTTTTTTTAAAAAAAGTTAACTTTACTTATAGGCCCATAAATTTGGGAGTTAGCCAACCTCCTCCATGAAAGACCCTGAGATATTCCATCTTGAATCAAGCAATTAACTCATACCAAGGATTCATGAAACTCTGTGCATTTGGCTCTAAATTTGGTGAATTTACACTTTGGAGCCTTCTCAACTGAAAACCTTGGTTTAACTACTCTCTTCCCATCTATCCTGGAACTATTTTGACTATGAAGACCAAGAGACATTTTTAAGCTCAATAGGTAATGAAAGGATACAAACCATGGTAATGGTGCTAAAAACGACTTCACACATAAACAACATTGCCCACCTCTGCCACTCTGACTCAAACCTGGATTGAAGACCCAGAGGGATGGAGGGAACTTGAAAAAGTATTGGAATGAGACCCAACATAGTCTAAATCTGACAAATCTCAAACAAAGACTGAAGGAAGTCAAAAAAGGGACATTAACAATTTTCAATCTACAGGTTAAATGATTTATGTGTTTATTTAAGAAATAAAATAAGTTTTCTTTTACAGTGGTTAGAATGAAGCTATGACACCAGAGACTTGCATTTTCAGTGCTACACAGGAGGTCATTGCTGTTGCTATGGTTTCCATGATGTGGATGCTATAAACCCATGGAGCTGCACCAGTACACAATTATGCAATTCTGCTGCAGCATGTCAAAATTACTTTTTGCTGTGTTTTGCTTTGAGCACCAGAAAACCAAAAGCGAACAATCACAAATATTAGGAATTAGAAAATAACTTCCACTATTCTTATATTCATATCATAATTGTTCACATACATTAGGAGAGAACTACAGAATTTAATATTCCACTAACGTAGGTATTTTCACATGTTCGACATCTTCCTTGATTTAATTTCAATCTCTGGCTCACTTTAAGGTGCACATGTTTTAATAGCAAGGAAAATGTTAGCAATATTTTATGTTCTGTTGGAATCTGACCAAATATGATTCTTCATTGTAACATTGAGACAGGTTGAGTATATTATGTTCCTCCTAATAGAAACAGTGGTATAATAAATGGGAACTTTACATCACTATTATGTTTGCCAATAATTCATTAGAGTTTAATATTGTGATAAGTAATTAAGAGTAAGACTGCTAGTTTCCATTATTTTTCTGAATGCTTAAATAAGTGTAACATTTGTGTTGTCTGTTACTGCCTCATTTCGTTTGCCATAAAAGTGACCCTTGGAGGAATAAAACAGATCCACATAACAAAAGCTCATACTCACTGGTAGTATTAATCACTATTTAGTATTGTGATTCTTATTTGTACTAAACAGCCCAGCTGTTTAGCCAAATGTTTTTAACAAAAGCCAAATAATTTTTAAATACAAGTTATGGCTTCTTTTTAGAGTCTCTATTGTATTCGTAGTCATGCTGTTTCTAGCATCAGTATTGTTTCTTTGCAACTGACCAGTAACATTAATCCTTCAATGACCTTTGTGTACTTTAATTCCATGAACATTCTTTTAAAAAACTGCTGTGAAGGTCATATGTTGTGTTTTCTGGAGCACACACACACATATGTCAATATACCATACCCTCAAGAGTTTATGACCTAGTTAGGAAAATAAAATGCTTAACTATTCAATACAAAGTAGAATATTATTCAATGTTTAAAACATTATGTGTTGTAATATATTAGCTAGTCTTGTGCACTGTAGACTTGGTTAGTGATGTTGTGTTTAGATAGTACCTACAGTACTGAGAAGAAAAAGCAATAATTTGGGAACTCATGGAATGGTGATACCAGCCCTACAAACTCTTCGTTGACCAATAAACCTCCAAATTATGCCAGAGAAAAAAGGTTTTTCAGTCAATCCTAAGCTGATATTATTTTATTTTTTTTATTTTGGATAAAATGTGTGCTACAGTGCTTCAGTTTTTTATCTGTTGGTCATCTGTCTTCTGAAGCCAGTATGACTCACCTCTGACTATAAACACTTAGCAGGACCATAGGTCACTTTACAATATGCTCTCACATGGTTGGCCTCTTTCTGGACCTGTGGCTTTCAATTCTGCATGTACTCCTGATTGTCCTATGCAGAATACAGAGGTGTTTTTTTTCTACAGGTGGGAGTAACTAAGCTGCAGAAAGGCACACAGTCCAACCTCCTAATGATCTCTTTTCTATTAAAAACATGTTGTTAAATGTAATACTTGTGAAAATAGAAAAATAAATTGATTTATCATTCCTTGGTACAATTCTAGAATATTTGACAAATCAATAAACAAGAAAACTCCACTTAGAGAAACCTGAAACCTCAATCCTATGTATGTTGTTAAGATGGTATTACACATAGAAATGATTTAAAATGCCTTAAATATTATTTCATTCAGATTTTTCAGTACATATGATCTATTCCATCATCAATAAACAAGAGAAAGTTCTATGCTGCCTAGATTCAGGTCTAAGACCCTACAAAGTCTTTGGCTTTGTCTTCTAAGAAGTGTTGTGTCAGTAAAAATCTTGTTATGGCTGAATTGTTCTTCATGCATAACTGACTTTTATGGAAATTACAGAAAGTCCAGCAAGTGTAGATCAGAGTACACAGCCTGAGCTGGTATAGCCTCATTATGCCAGCAGGACACGCTGGGAAGCCCGAATAATTTGGATTGTCAGAATTCCTGCAGTATCTACTTTCTGGGTTCCTTTGGCAGCTAGAGGGAAGAATAAGAGCCAAGGTTGGGAGAGAGTATTTTGAGCATGACTGGATTCATATTTATGCCATTACATAATGATCAATTTGTTATTTATTGCTTTACCAGAGCAATAATTAGAAAACCTAGAATCTCTATGACCCTCATCAGAAGATACGTTAAATAATACATTGGGATAAACTTTCTGTACCCATAAGAGGCTTCAACCCTCCTATATATGTATTTAAAATAAACTGAAGTCATTAGTTACATAAGCATCTATCTGAAAATGCTGTAGACCCTGTCATATGTTCTCAGCACAGTACTGGTGGTTCCTGTGTTTCCTGCTATCAAGGGGCTTACTGTCTCATTGGGTAGGTAGTAATGACCCTCCTCAAACAAGATTTGAATTTTTATAGCACCGGAGATAAATGTGAATACCAAACAGAAGTAAGTCAATGAGTTAAAGGTAAGAGAAAAGTAAGACTCAGTGATGAAGATGCTATTCTAAGTTATGCAGGCCCCAAAATTTACTGAACCTACACAGCAGACCCAGAACTTAGAATTTTTTTTTCAAAAATAGACATCCAAAAATTGGAATAATGACAATTAATGTTATTCAAGAATCAGTGTTGTAAATCAATTAATATGGAATTCAGCGGTCATCCCCTGAGATGGAAATTCCATTGTTACAAGCTACTGGGCCTCTCTCTGTGCCTGAGATTCTTCATTTTGCATGTGAATATTAACTGAAGTATAATATGTAAACTGCATGGTATAGTTTCCAGCCCAGATAAATTGTTTTTACTGTTAACTGAACACTTACTTTGTGCCTGTCATTATTTTAAGCAATTTACATGTTTTATTTCAGTCAACAGTTGCAAAGACCCTAGGAGGTTTAGATGAGAAAGCAGAATATGGAAATAAAGCAGCCTTCCAAAAAGCTTAATTTAACTTTATTGAGTAACAATTTGGACTATGGCGGTTTGACTGTGGAGTCAGTGCTTTTAACCACTGTATGGCACCACCCAAATTTTCTGACCTACGTCATTTCTCCTTATGGAGTACCACTCTTTCCTAAGGAAAATATAGCTACAAAATATAAAACAATTAGTTTTATAGATGTGATCATCATCATTGGTGGTGTGCTCATCAAAATAGCAAGTACTTGTATTAGTAGATTTCTACTGGTTACATGGATACTCATGTTGCAAACTATCCTGCTTTCTATTAAATCCACACTTGTTTAAATTTAGTTAGGGTGTGTAGTCTGTTATATAAAAATAAGGTAATCCATTTTTATAAAGGTTAAATATTTTATTTAAATATCTGCATATAGCCTATGTTCTATAAGGAAGAACTTCTGAAATATCTATCTGCATGGAAAGGGTTTCTGGCAAAAATGAATCAAGATAAAAAGTTTCCCTAGACAACAGCGGACCTATAATATTCCCTAGCCAAAGAAGTAAGAGTTCCCATCCCAGGGAGCCAACAGGAAAAGAGAGAAGACATATTTTGAGGTTCAAGTAGGAAGTACAGTCAGAAGATTACACAATGCAAGCATGCATTCATTCCTGCTAGTAGAATCCAGGAAGATGTCCTACAAAACTGTGTTCAGAGTTGAAGAAACCCACTGCAAAAAAAAATAAAGGGGAAAAGAGATGGCAGGGATTAAATCACAATATAGTAAGAATGCAGCCCAAATTCTGAACAACATGTCACAAATTCCACCCAAATGGTGAGCCTAAGTTTACAGTAGGAGCCAACACTAACTTGGCTTTCATGTAGAATAAAGAGACAAACAGAACTACTGACCCTCATAAGGCTAAAGTGGAGACGAAGTCAGCATCTCTAATTCCACCTGCCCAGGATTCCAGAGTGGAAATATTGGAGGAAAAGATTAGGACACTTGAGAAGCTTGTGCCAACAAAGTGGGAAATCCTAAACAAATGTAAGCATATGTTGAAATATGTGAGTTATTAAAAATGATAAGGACTGTGCTTTTTTGTATTTGTAAAAGACCTTTCATATTTTGTATCTTTGCTTTTTGCCGTCAGTGGCAAAACAATCATTTAGGGCTCTCGCATGATCATGATGGCAATGGCTGCCTCCTAATAGTCCAGCTTTGTACTCTGCACCATTTTGTTCATTTGGCAGTAAATGTTCAATGATACAAATGTCTAATATTTTGATCTTATTAGTTTATAAAATAAATGAAAAATTAAAGTGCTTAATCCCAGAAATTAAAACCCTAGATGTCATGACTTGTTATATATGGGAAAGATGGACATATCATTAAGTGTTCTAAAAGTGATTTCAGTTTCACATGAAGACACATTTTAAAACAGTAGCAAAATATAGAGAACGTATATGCAGTACTGAAAGTATATCCTTGATAAACGTATCTAAAACACAGGTAAAGTTAGGGATTTTTTTCAGATATGAAACATTCTCAACCAGTCTCCGTCACCCCATTATATGTCTCCTTCCCGCACAAACATACAAGTTTACTTTCTCACATTCCAACAATGAAATGTACTTTGTGTAAAAGTTGGGGATGGCCTAGAATCCAACCAATAAACGTTCATACAAGATTATATTTGGGCCACTTCACAGTTGCTCCCTACCCAAGTCATAAAAATAACTTTAGGTATCAACTTCAAAATGTATGCTATTGGTAAGAAACTGCTGTAATTATAGAGTATATTTGAGGATAACTTGATGGGGATCCTTAATATCTTCCCAAGAGTATTTCTTCAAAATAAATTGTATGTAATCACTTGAATAGCCTTTTAGTTATATCTGGGAATACAATGAGAACCAAGTTTTTTATGCCATAATGTTACAAAGAATAGACAGTAATTCTATTTAATCATCTATAATATTCCTCCTTTTTAAAATAGATAATTGAGAAAGATTACTAAGCACTCAGACTTTGAATTCAGTTATGGTAGGAAGTCTGGAGTATTAGATAAATTTGATTCCATGTAAATCAGATGAATAGAACCTTTGAATCAGCTGGCGAACAGGGTAGTATGGTCAGCTATGTAATTTAAAGTATTTTGGAATGGCAGAAGGTATTTTTTACTTTTATCTTTTTACTTTAATCTTTCCTATTAGATTGTATTGGGCCAAAGACACTGAAGCTAGCTGATGTGGAGTTAAAGATATAAACCTGACAAAGGCTAGCCAGTAGAGTCACACCATGCTTATGGAAAATCAAGGAACTCATCAATCCCTGTTACTGACTCATGCTCTGGTTTCTCATTTCGTGATGATAACCCAAAGCCAAAGAGGGTAGTTAATTTTGTTACTGATACTAAAATTTGAATCAAAGGAGGCTTTGAGAAAGTAATTGTGACATTCCTGTACCAGGAAGAATAAATCAGTACTCAGGCATAATTGAAATATAACATATGCATATCACTGCAAACCTAAATTAAAAGCTTTTCATAAAACTAAATTTAAGCTATTACTTGCTACTACAAGGCATACCTTTGCAATCATTTTATAAGATATTCTGTTGTTCTCATCATCCTTCTAATAACAGGAACTGAGACATGTATCTGTGGTTTTTCATTCATTTTTGCTTAAGCAACAGAAACTTAAGAAATTTCAAACTTTTTAATGTTATCATTATAATATAAACTTAACATAATAGCTAACAGTTTTAGAGCTTGCTCCATGCCAGAGATCGTTCTAAGAACTTCCAGTCTTTGAGATATGTACCATTATTATTCCCATTTCTCAGAGGAAAAACTAAGAGGTAAGTAACTTGCTGAAGAGCATACAATTAGAACACTGCAATCTAGCTCTTGAGATAGCATCTTATCCACTATGATAAACCCATATGACTACTGTCTTTTTCCTGCTTTATCTTGAGTTCAAACATCAACATGGCTAAACTCAGCTTCCGAGGGAAATACCCGTCCAAGGTTGTGGCCTCTTTAATTCCACTTCATCTCAACTATCTACCATTTCAGTTGTCTTCCCTTTTGGGTATACCCTAGGCCTACTGTCACCTAAAACTCCTCTACATCTAAAATTCTAAAGCATTTCTGAAGGAAATCTCCCGATTTTTCTCACTCTGTTATTTATACTATACCAGTTCTTTAGCCAGTCCTGAATTTTTGGTATGCTCCTATTTATTTGCCTTTCTATCACTGAATTTTCTTTTCTTGTTCATCCTATTCCTTGTGATCAGTAACCTCTAATAACTTTTTATTCTTTTTTCTTTCCCTTTGTTATCCTAATAAAACCTTACTTGTGGAGTAATTCAGAATTTTCTTGAATACCAAACTGATTATGCCACATACAAGCCTAAAAGTAATTAATAGTTCCACATTTCCCTCTAGATAGAATAGAGACATTTTAACATGGTACTAGATTTGGCTGAATATTAACTTATTAAATAAATGAATGAAACTTCTGTAGAGTGTTTTCCTTGCATGCCTTGATAAGTTCACTTGTGTATTTCTATAGCAGTCCTTACTTATGCTACTAATAGTACTTTTATGATTGTCGACTTACTTGTTTGGCTTCCATACTTGGGCTTTAAATTCCTTAAAAGCAAGGAAAGCACCACTGATTATTTTATTTCTAGCTTATAGTATGAGTCCTTGTACCCAGTATGTTCTAAAGTATTGAATATATGAACGAATAGACAGTTGTTCCTGCTAGGGATCAGAAAGAAAATTTAGGGTGTTGTGTAGGTGATTAATTTTGCTGAATATTTTTGTCTAATTAGATAGAGACTCTTATTCATCAGAATTGCCAGGGACATCAATTCTTAAGAGAGAGGGTGCCAGGTCAAGGAATTCTACTTTCCAGGGGGTTAAAAATGGCTTAGAGCCATGTGTAAGGAGTTTTGTGTGGAAGTAACATGATGTAGAGAAAGTATAAATGAATGGAGAACAGGATGATTGTGGGCTGCTATGTATAGCTGGATGGATGGTACATGTAACAATTCTATAGTTTTTCAAATAGATAATAATGTGCACAGATCTACCTAAAAGTATGTAGTTTTCCAATCCTAATGCTAAAAAACTTCATCGGAAAAAATTCAATACCCTTAGTTGAAATCACAGATGAGAAATCTTAGAGAAAGATAGAATGTTTTTAGGAAGTCTTCTTATATGTTGTATTGTATAAAACTCCTGTGACACTCTTCAGGGTATAGTAAAATTTTGTGATATTCTTCACAGCTTTTAGATTCAGACATATTTCTTTAAATGGGACACAATGACAGTGACCCACAAGAGCTTTGGAGTTTATGGGGGTTCCACTTGTCTTCACAATTTGATGATAAGCATTGGAATAATTATTACAAAGATAGAGGCATCAGATTTTTTCTTAAGACACAAGTATCACCTCATTAGAAAAGCTCTACCTATTTTTACTTTGATATCCACTTATCCATTCTATAGATATGTATTGAGTAACCAATATATTGGTTGTATATTGAATGCTTTGAGGCATCGGATGGTAGATTAGAGATAGTTGTTATATTGCTAAATAAGTTCAATAATCTAGTGAATGAGATGAAATATGTTTATAAGCAACTATTATAATTTAAATAAGGATAGGTGCCATAAATAAACCAAGAAGTATGGGAAATCAGCAGATGGAGAAAAGAGGTTTTATGGAAATAATATCTGAACTTTATCTTAATGAAAGATGCAGAAATGGGAGGGAAATGTCATTCAGAGCACCTGACTCATAGAATCAAAAACCTTTTCACCACAGGGAACAGAAAATGGCCCACACTGAGATCTTAGTAACTGCTTTTTATCATCACAGATCAACTATTCCCTCATCAACCCCAAACGAACTGATTACAATGTTGACTTGAATGATTTTAGTTGCTGAATGATTCAACATATAGGACACAAATATTTACATAGTTATTAGAAACCTAGACCTTACCTACCAGAGGAATGTTTAACATACTGATTATTCAGGGTTGGGGAACTGAAAGCAGAAATGACTTTGCCCTGGATTAGTAATATAAAAATAAATAAGAGCTGCTTTAAAGAAAAAGGAAGCAGAGGGAGAAAATGGATTGGAGTGTGTTTTATCTATTGTATCTTTAAATCATATAACCAGGAGATAAATAAATCATAGAGTGCTTCTAGGTAAGAAAAATAAAGAAAATGAAAAATTTGTTGGTATACAATAATTCCTCTAACTTAAAATTTCAATGGGAAAATAAACCCTTCAGCCAATGAAATCCAGCATATCTTGGTATGTATAGAAAAGTATAAAGAAACTCATATGGTAAAATTTGTAACAGTGCTAGAAAGAGATTTTCATCTTATTAAAGAGGTAAATACACGTACATACACACAATTAAGGAAAAAGAAGAGAGAGATCCCATAGGCAGTAAATAGATTGAGTATAATGACAAGGAGTGAGCACTATTTCCCATTATGTATAGGAAAATATAAATGAAAATATTCTCAGACTGAAAAATGTAGTGTGATTTACACAAAGCATGTACATTGTGTTGGTTGATATTATTGAATTGTTCTTCATGAGGGAATCATGAGTTTATATAACATACATACCATTTGAAATTTTATATATCCATCTGCTTCAGCTGCATCAAAGTATTATATCTTTCCCAGGATGGAGACCAACTAGCAAAACATACTGACCTAACCACCGTATTCATTCTAGGCTGCCCCTGTGCTGACTGCAGAGTAGTGAGGAAGGAATAGCTAAGATCCAGTGATCAGCCTCAGATGTCTTCAAAGCACACTAGCCTTTATTTTCACTTTGAAAATCAGAGTTGATAAGTATATATAGTCATAAGATGCAGTCATTCTCCTTTAATTCAAAGTTTTGTTTTCTGTGGTTTTAGTTACCTGTGGTCAACCACAGTCTGAAAATATTAGATGGGAAAATCACAGAAATAAACAACTTGTAAGTTCTAAATTGTGTGCCATTTTAGTAGCATGATGAAATCTTGTGCCATCCTTCTCTGTCCCACCTGGGACATGATTCATCCCTTTGCCTAGCATATCCACACCGTAGATGCTACTCACCTATTAGTCACTGAGGAGCCTGGTTATCAGATCAATGGCTACAGTGCAATGCTTGTATGAAAGTAACCCTTACTTTACCTAATGATGGCCCCAAACTCTAAGAGTAGTGATGCTGGCAATTCAGATATGCCAAAGAGAAGCTATAAAGTGCTTTGCGTGAAAAGGTAAACGTTCTCAATTTAATAAGGAAAGAAATCATATGCTGAGGTTGTTAAGATCTACAGTAAGAATGAATTTTCTATTTCTGAAATTATAAAGAAGGATAAATAAATTCAGGAGGAATTAGAAGAAGAAATGATGGCTGCTTTTGCCATCACACCTCAGACTACAAACGTTATGGCACAGTGTGAGACAAGTAGTTAAGATAGAAAAGGTATTAAACTTGAAGGTAGAAGACAAACAGAAATGTGTTCTATTGACAGCACTTGGGTTTGGTACTATCTGCAGTTTCAGGTAAGTGCCGAGGGTCTTGAAACATATTTCCTGTGGATAAAGGGAGACTACTCTGAGTCTAAGCAGTTGAAAAGAGGCCTTTTGTACTCTTGTAAACAAGTCACTCTCCAGTCTTTGCCTGAGAAAATCACAGTGCTTGTAAAAAGATGACGTGCATACCTTACAGAGAAAAGAAGGTCGCTGGAGAGATCTAGAGCCATTCTGAGTTGAGCTTACTTTCAAGAATCTTGCTTTTTGAAATCAGCTTTATTGAAGGATGATTTACAAAAAGAAATGCACTCCTTTTAAGTGTAAAAGTCAAGTGCCTCATGTCATGTGAAGGCTTCTGAGCAATTATTTTTAACCACTTAGTCCATTTGGGCTGCTTTAGCAAAACACGATAGACTGTGCAGGTGGCTTATCAATAGCAGTTTATTTCTCACAGTTCTGGCATCTGGGGAGTCCAAAATCAGGGTGCCAGCATGGTCAGTTTCTGGTGAGAACCTGCTTTCTGGTTCCTAGATGACTGTCTCTTCACTGTAGTCTTTCATAGCAGAGTAAGGCAAGAGAAATCCCTGGAGCCTCTTTTATATGGGTACTAGTCCCATTCATTAGAGTGGAGCCCTCATAATCTAACCACTTCCCACATGCCCCATTCTCCATATACTATCATGTTGGGAATTAGGTTTCAATGCATAAATTTTGGAGGAATAGAAATATTCAGTCTGTAGCAACCACTGATCATCTATGATTGGTGCCTTTAGGTTTATATCAGCAGAAAGGGCATGGAAGGGAACTGGAATGGACTAAACACCTAATTCTTACCTTATGGCTTCATACCTGTTTGTATCTTCCTAGGAACAATCTTCTGAAAGCAGAATTATTAATTCCATTTTGAACATTAAAACAAATGGAGTACAAGAATGAATGAATAATTTGTCCAAGTTTGCCCAGGTAGCACAGTGGTACAGGGCGTGATGTGAATCCAGATCTGTCTAGCTTTAAAATCATCGCTGTTTACTTATGGCCTACTATACTCTCTGTTGACACCAAGGCTACCACATCCACCCGCAAGCATTCTCAGTTCTCAAAGAAGCTAAATTCCCTAAGGGCTTAAGCACTTTGGGCGTGAGAATGGGACACCAGGAATTCCTTGATGAAGAGATTTAGCAAGAGGCAATATTGTTAAAGAATGGAGTTCAGAAGGTGGGGCTGAGCCTGGAGAAGTGTGGACCTAGGGAACGTGGGAGCAGCGGGATTATGAGGGTTGTGTGGCAGAGAAGCCTATTGGGAAGCAGCCATCTTTCTCTGGATTTAACTGAAGTAGAGTTAAGATTCCTGAGCCTGCTAGTGAAGTGAGCAATGGAATTTTCAGGGACTTTTACTCCCTGTAGCAGAACTCCCTCAGAAACAAGGTGGAAGCATGGTCAAGCCTTTCATATGCTGGTACTAAACAGATGACCACCATCAGAGTACCAAATGGACAAGCTGAATCCATTCCTTATGGCCAATCATCCTACGTCAGAGGAAGATGAATTACAGAAATAAGCCAAAGGAAAATATTTAAATAATATAAATATTTAAATATGGAGACATTTTTAAATATCTCAGACATTTAAATATGGAGATTTGAATGTATTCATATTTAATGTGACTCAGACTTATGAAGCAAATTTCTTACGAAGCAAAGAGGGAATTCGATTTCTCTCTTCCTAGATATATTTTATATTAACTAGTATATTTTAGCAGCTTTTCCAGTGATTTTATGTTACAGTGTTATATGCTGAATTAATAACTTGTTAACATAGTCACATGGGTAGATATTTAATTACTAATGGAACATAAGAGTTTAGATCAAGAGACCTTGATTTTATGCTACAATTTTCTAAAACATGAATATTTTTCATTCATCTAAAATTGCACAAAAAGCTGAAGCCCAGAGATGTGCTCAGTTTCCATGCATTCTTTCCATTTTAAATTGAGTATAAACTTCAATTTTAAGTATTCAATGAAGACAAGTGTAACACAATTTTGAGTATCTTACTGTTAGGGCATCAAACATTTCAGCCACTCCTGAGGCCAAGATAACTATGTATATCTCCAATTTCTTTTCAACCAATACTCCTCAAGTTTACCTGTCTTCACCTATCTGATATAATATGGATCCTCAAAAATCAGTTAGTTTCAACATACTTCTGTAATTATATAATGTCTTTCCAACTAGTCTATAGCTCCATAAGGTCAGAAACCATATCTATTTTACAGAAGTAATTTATCAGTCATGCAAGCTATATTGTAAGAATATCCTGAATTACAAATTTGCTTCTAAGTTTTATATGACTGTGAAACAACTTTCAAACTAGACAATCCCAGCACTCAAGATTGCCCAAGGACTAAGAAACTAAACAGAATTTCTGAAAGGTTATAAAACTTGGCAGGAAAGAAAGAAATAGAGGAACTTATATGAGTGCATTTCTTGTCCTTTTCAGAGGTGACCAATCTCTCATTGATGATACAGCCAGAGCTCAGTGCATTTTATCACCAAATGGGTAATTGCATCATTGAGACTTTGGGTCCAGTTACAGCAAAGAAGTCTGGAAAAGAAGCTAGACCTCTACTAAGAATGAACTGCATAGGGTAAGGTCCCTTTAGTCCTTTGACACAAAGTAACTTAATTTTGTTGAATCTACAACAAAACAACCCAGCTGGGATTTGATTCGGGCTTTCTGAATGTAAACCCCAATTTTAGGGTTTCAATGAAGATAAGCATAACACAATTTTTAGTATCTTATTATTGGAGCATCAAACATTTCAGCCACTCCATAGGCCCAGTTTATTTTCAATTGGGATTTGATTCATCAAAATCCCAGCTGGGTTGTTTGTTTTGCTTTGTTTGCAGGAATAGAGAAACTGATAATAAAATTTATAAGAAATGCAAGTGATACAGTATACTCAAAACAATTTAGAAAAAAAAGCAAGAGAACTGAGTTGGAGATTCAAACTTCCAAATTTCACAGTTACTACCAAGTTACAATAATCAAGACAGTATGGTACTGGCATAAAGACAGATAAGTAGATCAACAGAAGAGAATTAAGAGTTCAGAAATAAACCCACACATTTATGGACAGTTGATTTTTGACAGGGTTGTCAAAAACAGTTCAATGGAAAAAGGATAATCTCTTCAACAAATATAATGGAACAACTGGATACACACAAAACAATGGGCTTGGACCTTACCTCAATCATACCAAAAATTAATGAAAAATAATGAATTGAACTTTAAGAACAAACACCTATAAAACTCCTAAAAATTAAACAGAAGCAAACTATTGTGACCCTGGGTTAGGCAGTGGTTTATGACATGACTCAAAAAGCAAAAGTGACAAGAGAAAAATCAGTGAGTTGAACTACATTAAAATTAAAACTTTTGTGTAGCAAGCATTAAGAAAGCCAAAAAAATAAACAAACTGGCAGAATGGGAGAAAATATTTATAAGTCATATATTTGACCAGGGACTTTTACCTAGAATACCTAAAACATCTCTACAACTCAGCAGTATAAGGACAGCTCAATTAGAAAATAGGCAATGGATTTGAAAAGACATTTCTCTAAAAATACACAATCAAAAAACAGATTAAAAAGATACTTAATCTCAATAATAATTAGGAAAATACACATCAAACCACAGCAAGATAGCACTACATACCCACTAAGGTGGCTAAAATTTGCAAAGGACAATATAAGGGTTGGCAACAATGTTAAGAAATCTGAACCCTATACAGTTCCAATGAAAGTGTGAAATAGTATAACTGCTATGAAAAACAGTCTGGAATTTCCTTACACTGTTAAACAGAGCATTCCCTTATGACGTAGCAATTCCACTCCTGAGAATATACCCACAGTAAATGAAAACATATATCTATGTAATAACTCAAAAATACATCTTAAAAGTAGCATTATTTATAATAGCCAAAGAATAAAAACAATCACAATGGTCATTAATGAACAGATGAGTAAAATGTGGTATAATCCTACATCAAATAGTATTTAGCAATAGAAAAAAAACAGTACCAACACATGTGACGGCATGAATGAACCCTGAAACATCACGTTAAGTGAAAGAAGCCAGTCACAAAGGACCACATGTTGTATTCTATAGTTCTGTTTATGTGAAATGTCCAGACTAGGGAAATACGTAGAGACAGAAAGCAGATTAGCAGTTGCCTGAGGCTGGAGCTGGGGGAGTGGGGAAGGGAAATGGGAATGGGAATGGGAATGTGGACTGACTGCTAACGTGCACAAGTTTCCTTTCGGAGGGTTGTTGTAGTGTTGAAAGTGATCTAAAATTTTATTGTAGCAATGGTGTATGACTCAGTATGTTCCAAAACACTGAATTGTATATTTTTAATGGATATATTTCATAAATCATAAAATGTAATTATATATATAATACATATATATAATTTATATATAAAATGTAATTATATATATAATATATATAATTTATATATAAAATGTAATTATATATAATACATATATATAATTTATATATAAAATGTAACTATATATATAAAAATATATAATTCAGTGTTCCAAAACACTGAATTGTATATTTTTAATGAATACATTTTATGATTTATGAAATATATCTCAATAAAGTCCACTGAGGTGTAGGGATGTACTTGAAATGGGTTGCAATATGCTGTTTGGGATGTTTGTTTGGACTCTGAAATCACAGTGCTCTGGTTTGAATCATGGCTCTCCGGTATACTAGCTGTTACCTTACGTGCTTAATGTCCTTGTGCCTCGGGTTCCTCTGTCTTCATGTTGTTTTAAGAATCTAATGAGCTAATTTAGAGAGAGCTCTTAAAATAGTGTGCAACACAGATTTATTGAAACTAAATAATTATGGTGATGTTTTTGTTGATGAGATCATCTGTAACTTCCATTAAATTCCCAAAAATGTTTGTGATTTTCATTGCTTAATGAGAGCACCATGTTATTTTTTCTTTTTTAAAAATTATTATTGTTATTATTATTATTTTGGTAGGAACAAGGTCTCACTATCTTGCCCAAAGTAATTTTGAACTCCTAGGTTCAAGAGATCTTCCCACCTTGGCCTCCCAAATTGCTGGTATTATGGGCATGTGCCACAGTGTCCAGCTCCAGAGAATTTTCTTTAGTCATTTATATAATAACTAAAAATAGGAAACACAGTGCTCTTAAACTAAAAGTCTACTTTGCTTATAGAAAGAAACAAAACACACAATTACCCATATGACCCAGCAATTACATTCTTAAGCATTTATCCCCCAAAATGAAAACTACATTCACACAAAAATCTGTATAAGAAAGTTCCCAGTAGCTTTATTGTAATATGCAAAACTTGAAATCACCCAAAATGTCCTTCAATAGATGAAATAACTGTGATATATTCATGCCATCAACTACCACTTAGCAATTAAAAGGAATGACCTACTGATACACACACAGTAGTGTCACCCAACATGAATGAATCTCTAAGGAATTACACAGAATAAAAATAAAAACACCTCAATCTCAAAAAGTTAAATCGTATATGATTCCTGTTATATAAAATTCTGAAATGACAACATTTTAGAGAGGACAGATCAGTGATTGACAGGGTTTAGGGATGGGGACAGAGAGTGGGTGTGTGTGATAATTAAAGGGCAAGAGAAGGGATTTTGTGGCACGGGAACTATTTGGTATCTTTACGCTGGTAACAGATACATGAACCTATACATCTGACAATGCTGTATAGAACTTCATCTACACACAAGTACAGAGAAAATTGAGGAAATCTGAATAAAATCAGTGATTCTTTCAATGTTAATATTATCATGGTGGTATTATACTATAGCTTTTTGCAAAGAATTATCATTAAGAAAAAGTGGAAAAGTGTACAAGAAATCTTTTTTTGCAAGAGCATGTGAATCTACAATTATTTTAATAAAAATTTTATTTAAAAATATCGAGTTATCTTCTCCAGTAAGTCTGAGTGACACATCTGTCCACCTTTCCTGATCACAAGCTGTTCCTTCCTATCATCTTGTGAAAGGGAAATAAATCTCAGGACCCCAAAATTACTAAGCCAAAGGGAAACTCAAGCTGGGAAGCACATTCGGCAAAACTGCCTCCCATTCTATTCCTAAATAAGATAGCTACAAAGATTTTAAAAGCTGCATACCTCCCTCACAATTTGCCCACGAGAAAATTCCCTGTGGACAAAGGACAGACAGCTTAAAGTCATCCCTCTGCTCAATGTGAGACAAATTGAGCCTCCTTTGCCTCCTTTGCCCTACGGTTTCACCAAGCCAGACTAAGGTATCAGTGACTATTCCTATAAATTGTATATTCTGTGAAAGGCTAATCAGAAACTCAAAAGTATGCAACCCTTTGTCTCTTACTTACCTATGACCTGGAAGCCCCCTCCCCACCTTTGGATCAAACAATGTACATCTTACATATATTGAGTGATGTCTCATGTCTCCCTACGATGTGTAAAAACAAGCTGTGCCCCGAGCACCATGGACACACATCAAGACCTCCTGAGGCTGGGTCATGAGCGCATCCCTAACATTGGCAAGATATACTCTCTAAATTGATTGAGACCTGTCTCAGATATTTGGGCTCACAATCTCTAGTCCTAGTCTTCATTACTTCACTTGTATTGAATCCCTTCAACACAGGTAAGCTTTAAAAATGCTGTTTTTCTTGATAATGTTTACTTTTCCCTGTCAAACTGTGAATCCATTTACAGCACAGCATCATCACTTAACCTGGATTTTACGCCTATGACTTAGTTTTCCCTAAAGAGATACTTAAATGCTCCATGAATTATGTAAATCATGGTTATTAATTTTACCAGTCAGATATTCTAATGGCTAAAATTTGTCAGGAAGAAAAAATTGTGTTTGCATGTTTTGCAAATTTGATAATTAAGCTCCACCCAAGTTACTCTAAACGAACTGTTCTTTCTAGATATTAGCACCAAAAAATAAAAAGACTGTGATAAAATGAGGTGAGATGCAGGCTTTTTCTTTTCTTTTCTGAGACAGGGTCTTACTCTGTCACTCAGGCCAGAATGCAGTGGTAGGATCATGGCTCACTGTAGCTTCAATCTCCCCAGCTCAAGCAATTCTCCTGCCTTAGCCTCCCCAGTAGCTGGAACTGCAGATGTGTACCACTGTGCCCAGGGAATTTTTTAAATTTTTTGTAAAGACAAGGGTTTCGCTTTATTGCCCAGCCTTGTCTTCAACTCCTGGGCACAAGTGATCCTCCTGGTTTAGCCTCCCAAAGTCCTAGCACTACAGGCATGCACCCCTGCTCCCAGCCCTTTTTCTAGTTTTAAACATATATCAGGATTTTTTAGCTTGATATATATTTTCCAGTGATATCACTGTAAATTAAAAGTTCTTGTAATTTTAAATTGCAATGGCCATTCCAAGTACATTTTCCTGAATTCATGGCAAAGTAGCCTCCTTATTATCTCTGGAGAACTGGACATTCTTCATTCTATAATGATGTTTCTGAAATTATGTCATTATAGTGAGTCTACAAACCTCAAAACCTGTTTTTCTGATGATTCAGAAAGAAAAATGTCTGTTGGAGATGACTGTCTAGTAAATACAAGACAAATAATAACAGACCTTGATTTTAAAGTATGCTAGTCTAATAGATCTTTTCAGAAAATGTGAAAACAGTAGGCCAAAATATTTATTGATGGGATGGGCCACATTCAGCTACAGAAACAAGGAGAAAATATATCAGCTAATTGTGTTAGACCAACAGATTCTCATCACAGAAAGGGCCTTTCATGCTCTCAGCCAACCCTGTTACTAAAAGTGGTATTTAAAATTTCTGCAGGCAGTACTTTTGCAATTGACATGAAGTATGTCCTTGAAAACTGAGAGAGATACTCCTTTCTATTCAAATTGTAATTTCTGTTCTATGTGGTGGGCTGTGAAAACTGAAATAAGCCAAAAATTTCCTTACATTCTTCTAGTTTCATTATATAATGAAATTTTGAATTTTATGTTTTGAATTATTATATTTAGCTTCTTTCCATTCTTGTTTCCACAAGACGGGAGAAATTATGCTAACTTAATCTTCCTGACAAGAATTTATTATTTCTCTCAATACTGGTGGAGTTTTAAACATGAGCCTAGGTGACCTATATCATAGCACTGGGTTGTTAAACATGAGATATATATTGCTGCTCATTGGTTTATCTCAAAATTAAAAAGCAACAGCGTTCTAGTCTTCCGTTGTGGTCTTTGTGGAACGCGTGTTATGGCTTATTTTGGCCTATGGGGTGGGCCTGCACAACCTGCTCTGAAAATATGGCATCTGTGAAATAAGCACAATTTGTCTAGTCCTTTTTATGGAACAACCTGGGATCTGAAAATGACTGAATAAAAAACCCATGGAGTATACAGAATTGTTCTTTTTTATGACTTTAATAAAGTGATGAAATATAGCAGCTTCTGTCAACAGAAAATAAAGTTAGACAATGTTAGTAATTCCTATGTGGAAAAAAAGAATGCCCTGTCCTCAGCAGCTCTGTGAGGTTTGCAGGTACATGCTCCCAGCATTATCAGCTTATCTTGAAGAAGATACATGAACAAAGTCTTTGTACTCCAAAATGGTGTTAAGAATTGAAATCAGTAAACTCTCTGACACAGCCCAACAAGGAAAAGAATTTGGGTCCTTATGCATGTACTATGCCATTAAGGCTTAAGCTCTTTCAGGAATGAGGTGTTTGGTTTTCAAGACCACTCTTTCAGGGCAACAGGGAAGCAATTTCCATCAGAAACTGATTAGAGCGACGTCGCGACGCGCCGACTATGGCGGCTGCGTGGGCCTGAGCTGCGCTTCGTTAGCAAGTAAGTTCCTGACGTTGCGAAGGGAGTCACACTCGTCTCAGACCCGGTAGGCGGCGGCGGCGGTGCGCCTGCGCACTCCCGCCGCGCCCTGCACGCCCTGGACCTAGCGGCGGTGCAGAAGCCCGGCCGAGCCAATCAGGTAGGAAACATGAGCCGCAACAACTTGGATGGGAACGATGAGTTTGATGAGCAGTTGCGAATGCAAGAATTGTACGGAGACTGCGAGGACGGTGACACCCAGACCGATGCCGGTGGAGAAACCGATTCTCTCGGGCAACAGCCGACGGACACCCCCTACGAGTGGGACCTGGACAAGAAGGCTTGGTTCCCCAAGATTACTGAAGATTTCATTGCTACGTATCAGGCCAATTATGGCTTCTCTAATGATGGCGCCTCTAGTTCTACTGGAAATGTTCAAGATGTCCATGCTAGGACTGCAGAGGAACCTCCACAGGAAAAAGCCCCAGAACCCACTGATCCCGGAAAGAAGGGAGAAAAAAGAAAGGCTGAGTCAGGATGGTTTCATGTTGAAGAAGACAGAAATACAAATGTATACGTGTCTGGTTTGCCTCCAGATATTACATTGGATGAATTTATACAACTTATGTCCAAGTTTGGCATTATTACGAGAGATCCTCAGACAGAGGAATTTAAGGTCAAACTTTACAAAGATAATCAAGGAAATCTTAAAGGAGACGGTCTTTGCTGTTATTTGAAGAGAGAATCTGTGGAACTTGCATTAAAACTTTTGGATGAAGATGAAATTAGAGGCCACAAATTACATGTTGAGGTGGCAAAGTTTCAACTGAAGGGAGAATATGATGCCTCAAAGAAGAAGAAGAAGTGCAAAGACTATAAGAAGAAGCTGTCTATGCAGCAAAAGCAGCTGGACTGGAGACCTGAGAGGAGAGCTGGACCATCCTGGATGCGCCATGAGCGAGTTGTCATCATCAAGAATATGTTTCATCCTATGGATTTTGAGGATGATCCGTTGGTGCTGAATGAGATCAGAGAAGACCTTCGAGTAGAGTGTTCAAAGTTTGGACAAATTAGGAAGCTCCTTCTCTTTGATAGACACCCAGATGGTGTGGCCTCTGTGTCCTTTCGGGATCCAGAGGAAGCTGATTATTGTATTCAAACTTTGGATGGAAGATGGTTTGGTGGCCGTCAAATCACTGCCCAGGCATGGGATGGGACTACCGATTATCAGGTGGAGGAAACCTCAAGAGAAAGGGAGGAAAGGCTGAGAGGATGGGAGGCTTTCCTCAATGCTTCTGAGTCCAACAGAGGCCTTAGATGCTCAGATTCTGCCTCTGCTTCGGCAAGGGCAGGGCATTCTAGAGCATGGCACTTTTCAGAGCACCCGAGCACATCTAAAATGATTGCTCAAGAAGCTGCACCTAGAATGGCGTTTGAAGAACCTATAGATGAGAAGAAGTTTGAAAAGACAGAAGACGGGGGAGAATTTGAAGAAGATGCTTCTGAAAACAATGCTAAAGAAGGTGGCCCCCAAAATGAGGCTGAAGAAGGCTGCCCTGAGAAAGAATCTGAAGGCGGCTGTCCCCAAAAAGAGTCTGAAGAAGTCAGTCCCATAAGAGGATCTGAAGAGGGTATTCCTAAAAAAGAGTCAAAAAAGAAGACACTCAAAAATGATTGTGAAGAGAATGGCCTTGGAAAAGAATCTGAAGATGACCCCAACAAGGAGTCTGAAGAGGAGGCTGGACCCAAAAACGAGTCTGAAGATGACTCAGAGAAAGAGTCTGATGAAGATTGCTCTGAAAAACAGCCTGAAGATGGCTCTGAAAGAAAATTTGAAGAAAATGGTCTCAAGAAAGATTTTGACGAGGATGGCTCTCAAAAGGAGCTTCCTGAAAATGTTCTTGACAAAGAGTTAGAAGAAAATGACTCTGAAAACTCCGAATTTGAAGATGATGGCTCTGAAAAAGTGTTAGATGAGGAAGGCTCTGAGAGAGAGTTTGATGAAGATTCAGATGAAAAGGAAGAAGAGGAGAATACATATGAAAAAGTATTTGATGATGAGTCCAATGAGAAGGAGGATGAAGAATATGCAGATGAAAAGGGGCTTGAAGCTGCTGATAAAAAGGAGGAAGAAGGTGATGTGGATGAAAAGCTGTTTTAAGAGTCAGACAAGGAAGATGAAGATGCTGATGAAAAGTTGTTCGAAGATGATAATTCCAACGAGAAGTTGTTTGATGAGGAGGAAGATTCCAATGAGAAGTTGTTTGACGATTCTGATGAGAGGGGGACTTTGGGTCATTTTGGGAGTGTTGAAGAAGGGCCCCTATCCACTGGCAGCAGCTTTATTCTCAGAAGTGATGATGATATTTAATCCCTTAAACTTGCTTCTCAGGGAGAGTCCTCCATCTACATTTGCCTGTGCTTCAGGGGAATTACTAGTAGTGTTACATGAACATGTTCATAGTGGTAGGATGCCATCAGATTAATACATTGAAGTTTTTCTTTGTTATCTGTACCTAATGGTTTTAAATATACGTTAATTGACTGTTCAGTTGTAATGTCATAGTTACAATGCAAGTAAACTGGATACTTGTTCTTTTGTCAGATTTGTTAAATGCATGAAGACTAATATTTTTAAAAGGATTGAAGTTTGTGATATCAATAAAAGTAAGTTGGTAATATGCAAAAAAAAGAAACTGATTAGAAGTTTTTCATTATTATGATTATCATAATCATTTTCTTGTTTTAAATACACTCTGCTAATGAATGAAACATGTTAACTGCAAATCAGTTGGTTCTGGGCTTTCTTCCTCTGAAGATATGAAGTCCTGAGCGTAGGAACCACATTTGTTTTATCCACCATTGCAGCCCCATGATGCCTGAAATCTAGGGAGCACAGAATGTACTGGACTTGCTGAATGTGAGTTTCTTTGTGGGGGCGGGGCATTTATCTTGTTTATTTCATTTTGTTTTTTCTTTTTCATTGAAATTCAGAGTTCAGACTCTCTCTGGTGGTGGTTCTCTTTTCATTACCTAAGACAATGCAAGTAGTTTAAGATAAGGAAGATAAAAGTGACCCTGTCAATTCACCAGTTATCCATTAGCGAAAATTATATTATTTCCTTTGTCAACCCCTCTCTTCATGAGTAGTTGGGGTGGTGACCTCCAGACTCTTTTTACTTAGTACATTAATTTTATAAATTAAAGCAAAGAAATAATTTTGAGCCAGAATAATATCAACATTGTGGGTGCATGAGCTCCCTAGTCCCTAGCAGAATGCTATACATATGACATTATAATTCCGTATTTTTGAAGAGATCCTTGACTAGTGTTTTACGCCTGTCCTCACCCAAATTCTCAACTGGACCTGAAATTTGTTAAATTGAAGAATATGCTCATCTTATGTTATTTTTTCATCTGGCTTTTAAAATTGTGTTTGGAGGAAGGAATGTTTGTTATTACACATCTCACTCTTCAGCAGTTCAATCATCGGATCACTACTGAGATGTTTTCTTTCTTGGACTCACTGTCTGTCCTGGGAACTCTTATAGCTTTTATAATCAGCTATATAAGCTGTTCTGTTGGAAGTTGCATTCTGCCAAGGGTAAATGAACTGGGTCCATAAAGTTTAGGCCTTAATTTTTTTTTTTTAGCTCGAGTTATTAAAGGTTCTAAACTTAGCAAAATGCCTCTCTTGAAACACAATATGAATATTAATGTAAGACGGACTTAGAATGCCAAAGCAGTTCAGGGTGGGTCAGGTACTTTCTAGAGGCTGGAACATTTGCATATATTTCATTTGAACTATAAAATGTCTTTACATGAATTTTTGGTCAGAGTCTTTTATTAAAAGGAAGACATGTTTATGTCTGTATTGGCTAAATCTCATGCGGTCCATGTTGTCCAGTTTACAAAACCATCCAACAAGTGGCTTTATATGACTCAAATTGCAAGAACAAGTGAGAGTTGATACTGAAGAAAATATTATGTAGTAGGCAAATTCATTCATTCATTCAACAAATATTTATTCCCTCCTATGAGTTAGGTGCTAGGATAGAGGCCCTCTCCATGGGCTATACTGTGAAAGGGAAAACAGACATTATCACACAAATACGTAACTATGAATAGTGAGACTTATGTGGGAAAGCTTGCTAGTTGCCTATTCTCTCTCTGTCTTCTGTTTCTTTCCCAGTAACAGGTCCTTACATTATCAGCAGTATACTCAGCTGAAAAGCTATATGTATATAGCATTTTTTCTAGTAACCACATTAGTATTTTTTGACTAGCATAGTGATAGTGAAGATAAAGAAAAGTCTATAGATTCCAATGGAAGAAAAGTAGTGAAAGAAATGAAGCAAATAGTAAACTGAATTATATTATGTTCTATGGCTTTTTAAAATAATATTCATGTCTTACTCATTTTTGCCTTATAAACAGAGTAAGAAATTTGTTCAAGAATTTACTCTTTATCCAAGGGGATTCTATCTTTATGTCAGAAATAAATCTTGATTAGTTGAAACAAATTAATGTAATTGAAACCACCTTTGCAAGACTATAACTGAGGAAATTATGACAGTGAAAGAAATCAGACCTGACTCCTAACCTTCCTTCTAACCTTTAAGCTGTCATCGTTCATTCCTGGGCATAGGCTGAACTAACTTTGAGAAGGAATTATTTATGCATTTACATATATATATATATATATATATATATACACACACACACACACACACACACACACACTCATACACACACATATATATACACACACATGTATATATACACACATATATATGCAAATAATTGCACATATGTGTATATATACACACACACATATATATACACATACATATTTGCAAAGAGGATTAGATAAAAGACTCTCTTGAAGAGATAGATGGCTGAAAGAAGTTAGCAGAAGTTAGCTGGGCATGGTGGCTCACGCCTGTAATCTCAGCACTTTGGGAGGCCAAGACAGGCAGATCACTTGAGGTCTCCAGTTTGAAACTAGCCTGGCCAACATAGTGAAACCCCTTCTCTATTAAAAATGCAAAAATTGGCCAGGTGTTGTGGCGGCCACCTAGATGCCAAGCTAATCAAAAGGCTGAGGCAGGAGAATTACTTGAACCCAGAAGGCAGAGGTTGCTGTAGGCCAAGATCACACCAGCCTGGGTGACAGAGCAAGACTTCATTTAAAAAAAAAAAAAAAAAAAGTAGTAGTAGTCAGCAGAAGCTGTTGGTTATTGGGTGAGGTTTTTGGAAAAATTCTTTACAGGGGGAGGATTTTGCTGGGGGTTCAAAATTTATCTTCTGACCTTACCTCTTCTCCTCCCTGTTGCCTGGACTAGAGACAGGAAGGCTAGAGCTGCAAGGACAATCTTGTGACAAATCATTGTCTCTGAGGATGAAAGTCAGGTGCTAAGGATTGTGGAGGGTCTTGGCCCCCTGAAGGTTTGCTAAAAATCACTGACTTGAGGCAAATTGATTTCATAGGAGAAAAAATACACAAATGCATTTAACATATATAATGGGAGTCCTCAGAATGAAGAACCAACTTTCCAATGAGTTATACAAATTTATATACCATCCTGAGGCCACAATAAAGAATGTAGACTCAGAGCATAGCCAGGAGCAGGTTATGTTGATTAATCAGGTTTAGTGGTAAGACAGGTTAAGAGAAAAAGGAAGGAAGAAGCTTGGCTAGCAAAGGTGGTCTTTCTATGTAGATGGAATCTCCCTCAGAGAGAACAGATGGTAAATGTTTCCTTTCAGACTTGTATAGCAGTCAGACTCTCAATCTCTCCTGAATCTGGAAAGGGGACAGGAAGGGGAGGGGCATAGCTGCATTAATGAAGATTCTCTACAGATGCAAATTTCCCCCAACCCTCCTCACACAAAAACAACTTTACAAGGCCACTTCTGTTTCCTGGCTAATTGGTGGCCATTTAATAATATGCCAAATAAATATATTTGGGGTAAAATATATTAATTTCCTCTGGATGATAGAACAGAATAAAAGAAAAGCCTGGGTTCTTGATGTCATGGAGCTGCTATAGCCTCCCTAACTGGCTTACCTCTGACTTTATACAAGGGAAAAATAAAACCCTATTTTGTATAAGACACTCATTTGTATATTTTTCTTAGATTGTAGCTAAACCTAAACTTTACTGAAATCAATAAAGACTTGTGTTGGAGTAGAGGCTGGATGTAGAATGGAGACTCAGAGAAAGTTCTCATGGAATTGATGCCTGAACTGAACTCTGACTTAGACGGTGTGGGTAAAGAGAATAAAAGAAAGGAAAAGAAAGGAGTTTTTCAGAAAGAAGAGAAAATGTGCAAGACCCTTGAGGCAGAACTAAGAGAATTAGGCATGTTCCAGGAAGGAAAAAAGATCAGTGTGCCTGGAACACAGAAGGTTAGACTGAGAGTGACCCAAGTTGCTATTTAAGATTTCGGCACATTGTATAGCAGATTTTTTAGAATTCATAGGTCTTACACAGCTGAAGCTTTTTATAGTCAATGAACAGCAAGTTAGCAATACTGTATGGTACACTTAAAAATTTATTAATAGGAGAGATCTCATTAAGTATCATTGCCATCATAAAAATAAAATTTAAGCATAGATGTAATCACATTCCACACATGCCTACACATAGGCAGACACACACTCACACACACACAGTAGCACACCATTTATAATGTGGAAGATACAGCAGAGGAAGTCATGGCATAGACAAAGAGACCAGTTAAGAATCTACTACAGAAGTCAAGAAAAGAGATATTGTCAGACGCATGTGAACCAGAGTGACTCCATCTTGAATAGGAGCTGGGTAAAATAAGGCTGAGACCTACTGGGCTGCATTCCCAGGAGGTTAGGCATTCTTGGTTACAAGATGATAGGAGGTCAGTATAAAACGTAGGTCCCAAAGACCTTGCTGATCAAAAAGAATGTGGTAAAGAAGCCAGCCAAAACCATCAAACCAAGATGGCGATAAAAGTGACTTCTGGTCATCCTCACTGCTCATTATGTTAATTATGACCTCTGGTGTTTCTCACTGCTAATCATAATACATTAGCATGCTAAAAGATGCTCCCACCAGTGCCATGACAGTTTACAAATGCCATGGCAATGTCAGGAAGTTACTCTATATGGCCTAAAAGAGGAGAAGCCCTCAGTTTCAGGAAATGGCCACCCTTTTCCTGGAAAACTAATCAATAATCTACCCATTGTTTAGCATATAATCAAGAAATAACTATGAGTGGACTTGGTCCAGCAGCCCATGCCACTGTTTTGCCTACAGAGTAGCCATTCTTTATTCCTCTACTTTCTGAACAAACTCATTTTCACTTTATGGACATGCCCCAAATTCTTTCTCGTGAAAGGTCCAAGAACCCTCTCTTGGGCCTGGATTGGGACTCCGTTCCGGTAACAATATTAATATTTTTGGTTAGCATCATGACAGTGGAGATAAAGAAAAGTCTGTGGATTTGAATAGAAGAAAAGAAGTGAAAGAAATGAAGCAAATGGTAGACTGAATTATATTACATTCCACTGCTTTTTAAAGAAATAATCATGTCATACTCATTTTTCCCTTGTAAACAGAGTAAGAACTTTATTCAGTAATTCACCCTTCATTGAAGGGGATTCTATCTTTATGTCTGAAGTAAATCGTGATTTGTTGAAACCAGTTATTGTAATCTCATTCCTATTACTAGTGATTTGATTTAGGCATAAAAAAATGAGGTAATTCTGACCAATGAGAATTAAATAAAATTTGCCAGGGAATTTGAGAAAATTTTTGTTTTTCCCTTTAGAAGAAAGTAAAAAACTCACAGAAAGAAATAGTATCTTCTTCCTCTGAGTATTTTCACATGGGAATGTGCTACCTGGAATGCTGGCAGCCACGTTGCAAACAGGAGAGAAGCAAGCCTGAGAACAAGGTTAATACATCAGAGAGTGTAGGGTAGAGTGATGGAGAGAGCCTTACCTTCTATTTACCTACCTATAGACATCTTGTTATATGAGACACTAAACTAAACCCCAATGTTTAAGCTAGTCGAATTGGGGTTTTTGTTATTGGCTACCAATTTGATCCTACATAATCCATATTTCAAGCATTAGTAGCTGTTAATTTTAAATTTAACATCAATATAACACCAATCATTTCACAGAAGATAGCTTGATTATTAATATACTAAAATTAAGATCTGTAACCTATATTTTCCACTTCTCTTTCATAATAGAGAGTAAAGTTTTCATTTACTCAGTTTAAACATTTATAATGGAAGGAGGGTCATTAATAGTTTGATATCCAAAAGTATTTTGAAATTAAATTGATCAGTCCAAATTTAGAGAAACTGGCAAAGCAGAAGCAAATAGGATAAGGAAAGATATTACTGAGTTGAGAAATTTTAGAGTAAAAGGTGCTTGATTTTAGTTTGTGACCTTGCGAAGACTGAGCATGTAACTCCCTGATGTGTTCTTCCTGCCTACTGCACAGACAAGGCCAATTCACTGATACCATAGCATTGCAATAAAGAAAAAGTTCAACAGACACCAGGCTGGTCACACCATGTAGAAGATAGAGTTATTACTCAAATCTATCTCTCTGAAAATTCAGAGGGTGGGGTTTTTAAAGGATAGTTTGGTGGGCCAACGCGTCAGCTTCTGGGTAGCACCATGGCACCCATGTGTGGAACCATCCCATGCAAAAAACTGAAAAGATATCTCAAAAAGCCAATCTTAGGTTCCACAATCGTGATGTTATCTGCAAGAATAATTGGCGAGTTGCAAATCTTGTGACCTCCAGAATAAAGGCTGACAATCATTTATGCCCAAGCCTTAGCAGAACTCGGGTCCTTTATCCTCCTATCCTGGTGGTCTTTCATCAGCTTTACAAAGGCGGTTTAGCTTTGGAGAAGGGCTATTATCATTTAAGCTATAAATGTCTCCCAAAGTTAGTTTGGCTGAAGTCCAGGAATAATTAAGGGCAGTTTGTAGGTTACAGACAAGACGGGGGTTGGTTAGATCAGATCTTCACTGTCATAATTTTGTCGCTGTTATAATTTTTGAAAAGGCAGTTTCAAGAAGAGCTGTATTTGGTAGAGTAATGAGAAAAAGGAGGGATATTCAGGACAGACTTGCCTAAAAAGCCACGTGGTTTACTACTTTATTATATTTTACCTTCATTTAAAACTATGCATGTATTTGCACAGTAGATTAGTTTGAAGAGTTTATAATGATACAGCACTGCTATTATAGTAGAAAATCAATTTTTATCTAAAGAAAATAAATATTAATGGGGTAAACCAAACTAAATTTAGAAGAGGTCATCTGTATGATGAAATTAGATCATAAGATTCTATGTAGGATAAAACTTGTTTTCTGACTACTAGAAAAAAGACCATTTTAACATAAGCATATCACATGTTAACCTACTGCATAAGCAGAAAATGTTGCTAGAGATTTAGAGGAATATAAATATAAAATGCATAATTAACTTTGCTTCATGACTTTTCTAAATGTGTCCCCAGGTAAAATGAAAGGTATTTTAGTAACAGACACACAGTAAATTAGGAAGAAATACTGTGCAAATGTGGAACTTTAGGTTAAAAATCATAGATGCAATCTATGCGTTGACTTTTACTGTGTTCCAGAACTTACTAAAATGGCAACAGATGAACTTTTAAAAGTTTGAAGTAAACCATATAATTCACACAATACAAGGCACAGATCGTAAGTATAAGGCTGGATGAATTTTCAACAATGAACTTGTATGTGTAAGCAGCAAACACAGCAAGAAACAGAAACTTCTAAGCGTCCCAAGAACTCCCTCATCCCACTGCCAATCACTATAGTTGCTCCAAATGTATTTGTTACCCTGACATCCAACATAGATTAATTTTTCTAGGTTTTTCCTGATACAAAAGAAATCACGGAATATGAATTATTTTGTGTCTGGCTTATTTTCTTCCATATTAATTATATTAACTGTAGATCAAATGCTATAAAAATAGCATTCTTATTGCTATATCATACTTCATTGTATAAATATACAACAGTAAAAGAAATTTTAAGCATAAATTCACAAAGTCAAGGAGGATGAGAGAGGAAATTACAACAATAAATTTTAAAAGCTGTAAAGCAAAGGAAGGAGTTACAACTGAACTTGAAGACCAGAAGTCTCTGAAACATACAGTGGCAGTGAGGGAAACCTAAAAACAAGCTACTTCATGTAGCAGAGTAACCCATAATTAAAGGAGCTCAATATTTCTAAAACTTTTTATTAGAGGTAGAGCCCAAACCAGGAACACTGCTCTAAGTCTGTGATGAAAGCAGTTAGAACCCAGACCCTGTCACACATACGGCTGGGCTGCTGCTCCTGTGTCTTCTCTGCAGAAGACTGGAAATTTAATCACTGTCCACAATGAACCAGAGACTGGACGTGGAGACCAAAAGCACAGTTGAGTGGTTACTGCACTAAACACAGAAGATTAATTGAAATTCTATATTCTGAATGTTGAATTATCTACTCCTCTTGTAATCAACTGTCCTCAGAATGTGGGCAGTAATATCCTCTAAGGATGTTGGATGATTCACCTTTGGAGGTGCCAAACAATGCAAAAGAAATTGGCTAGAGATACTGACAACTGATGATTCAACCTGCGAAGTAGCCAACAAATTTATAAGTCCTGAGCAAGCACAAGGGGCCTCCCATCAGCTTTTGGGTAGCTGCCTATATTAGTCCACTCTCACACTGCTATAAAGAAGTACCCAAGACTGGGTAATTTATAAAGGAAAGACGTTTAATTGACTCACAGTTACGCATGGCTGGGGAGGCATCAGAAAACTTACAATTATGGCAGAAAGCAAAATAGCAGCAGGCACCTTCACAGGGCAGCAGGACAGGGTGAGTGCAAGTAGGGGAAATGCCAGATGCTTATCAAGCCGTCAGATCTTGTGAGACCCACTCACTATCACAAGAACAGCATGGGGGAGTCTGCCCCTATGGTTCAGTTACCTCTACCTGGTCCCACCCTTGACATGTGGAGATTATGGAGATTATAGTTTGATGTGTGATTTGGGTAGGAACACGCAGAGCCAAACCATATCAGTGCCTTTCCATACAAGTCACCCAGTGTTTGAGAAAAGACTCCAGTGTGAAAAACAAAAATAGAAACAAACATATGCAAAAAAAGGAATTAGAGGTAATGGTCAGGGCAATGAACAAAATATTTTTTAAAACACTAAAAATAAAATAAGAATAAGAGTGTAACCACCCAATAGGTTCACCTTGCCTGCTGCCTAGACAGAGCTGATTTATCAAGACAGGGCAATTTCAATAGAGAAAGAGTAATTCAGGCAGAGCTGGCTGTGCCAGAGACCAGAGCTTTATTATCACTCAAATCAGTCTCCCCAAGCATTGGGGGATCAGTTTTTCAGGATAATTTTGTGGGTGGAAGAAGGCCAGTGAGTTGAGAGTGCTGATTGGTTGGGTCCGAGATGAGATCATAGGGAGTTGAAGCTGTTCTCTTGTGCTGAGTCAGGTCCTGGGTGGGGGCCACAGATGAGGTGGACCAATTTATTGTTATGGGTAGTGCTAGCTGACTCATCAAGTTCAGGGTCTGCAAAATATCTCAAGCACAGATCTTAGCAGCAGTTTAGGGAGGGTGAGAATCTTGTAGCCTCCAGCTGACATGACTCTGAAACCATAATTTTGAATCTTGTGGCTAATTTGTTAGTCCTACAAAGGCAGTCTAGTCCCCAGGCAAGAAGGAGGTTTGTCTTGGGAAAGGGCTATTATTGCCTGTTTTAAACGATAAACTAAGTTCCTCTCAAAGTTAGTTCAGCCTTCACCCAGGAATGCACAAGGACAGACTGGAGGTTAGAAGCAAGGCAGAGTTGGTTAGGTAAGGTCTCTTCTACCATCTCAGTTATAATTTTGCAATGGCAGTTTCAAGAGGCTATAAAATCAAATATTCCAAGAAAATACAAAAGAGCACTTAAAAGTTACTATTAAGGAGAAATTCAGTAGAAAATTTTAAGGAAATTTCTCAGAAATAGGAACAGCAATAAGAAGATGTGAAGAACAAGAGAGCAAAGATCAGAGATTCAGTCCTAGATATCCAATATTCAAATAATCAGTTTAGAAAGATATGAGAAAGAAGATGTAGGACAGGCACAGTTCCACAAATAAATTTTTCATTATGAAATGCTACAGAGAGTGATGTCAGCAAGACTGCTCACTAGAGGTGCCTCACACTTGCACGCCAACAAAAAAGGATCCAAATGATGGATAAAAAACTACATTTCAACCAGAGTGACTAAAGGAGAGTGCCGGAGAACAGCAAGGGACTGGCAGAAACGCTGAAGAGTGCAGAAACTCAGGATGGCCACATCCAGAAGAGAAAGAAATACCTTGTGTACAACACACCCTCTTTTTCCTCAGTTGAGATCAGCTTGGGACCAGGAGGGACTTCTCCTTGCAAGGAAAAGGTAAGCAGAAGGCCGCTAGCAGCCTCCATCACTGTGGAGGAGACTCACAGTCTTCACTACTAAAGGATTCTGCAGCCCTCACAGACCCTGAGCCCAGCTTAGGGAACTGCATAGAATCCACATGGCTGCATTACTGCAGAAGAGCCTATGTTGTGCCTTGCATTCTGTGAACCAAACTGCTACTGCACTGCAACATCTTAAAACCAGAGCTACTGCTAGAGTGTGTCCTGTTCTGGGGGCCAGTAGCCTCCACCCTTCTATCCCTGAGGCTTTGCCATCATTGCACTACTTTCACATAGGATACCATTTCCTCGCTGAGCTTCTGTAGCCCCCCACCACCTTGAAATAAGCTGTATAGAAAGCACTCAACCTCCTCCATCCCAGTTGCTGCTCCCTCCAACTCCAGCTACTCAAAGACTAGACCCGGCAGAGCAGCTGTGTTCCCTAATGCTCAAACCAATCTAATGCCTGATCCACAGGAATCCAAGCATTAGCTTGAGAGTAGCTGTGACCCTGGTGCAAAGCCAACACAGCACGTTGCCCCTCAGGGACCATACCCTTCAGCCCAGTGAGTAATTTAATGGATTTACCAGAGCAGCTACATACTTTTGGCACCTGAACTAATCTGGTGCCCTGTGCTCAGGAAATTGGAGCTTCTGCCCAAGAGAGCAGCTGTAACTTTGGCACATGGGGTGTCCTGCCTCTCAGGGACCAAGTGCTCTGGCTCAGCAGAGAATCCTTACTGAGCCAGTGGAGCAACTCTGCCCCCTAGTGTCTGTACCAACCTGGTGCCTCATCCCTGAAATTGGAGTTCCAGATGAAGAGAGGAGCCATAACCTTGGTGTCAAAGCCAGTGTGGCACTCTGCTCTCCCTGGGTACCAGGATCATGTGTGCAACAGAGAAGCTACCCAAGCCTGCATAGCAACCTCATCCTGTAGAACCTGAACCAATCCAGTGCCCCACCTCATTCTCCCTTTCCCAGAATTGGATCATCAGTCTAGCACAACACCCATGCCTTCCTCGTGCTTGAGCAGACATAGTACCCTGCCCCACCAAGGAAATACAGCCTTCCTGAGCTGTGCTGCTTCACCCTCTAGGCTAAAGATCCACAGTGCGTCACCTCCCTAGATCAGAACCAACCTTCCAGAGTCTGAATTGCTAAGATATCCTGTCTTCTTGGGGAGTGGTATCACCCTTACAGCATTCTGTACCAGCTAGGGCCCAAGCCACAGCTTTCCTACCATTCCTGGGTCCTTGCTGCTGCTGCACTAGGATGTACAGAGCCTGGGCCACTGTTGTGTTGCACTACTCTGGGGTCCAGTCACCACTCTGCAATATCTCCTTTTTCTTGTGCAAGTTGCCACTAAGCAGTACTGGCTCCAGGACCTGCATGGCAGCTGTGCCCTCTTCCTGGGGCCTGAAACTCTGGAACACTCCTCCTTTCCTGGAGTTGTGCCAGTGCTGCAGGATCAGAGTCACAGTTACATCTCTGCCCCTGGGGCTGAGCTACCAAAGAGTGCCTTTAGAGAGCTGCGTCCGCTGTGCCTCAGGAAGTAAATCTTCACTCATATCAAAGGCGCTACAATAGTTCAACAGGACACTGAGACCAGCATAGCAGCTCCACAGCCACTCTGAGCAGCTGTACGCTAGAACACAGTGATTCTGTGCTGCCTTTGGCCCATGTCAGAACCTACACCAGTAGGGATCCTGCCAGCTAAGTTTCCCACTGTGGGGGAAGAAAATAAAAGACTCCTAAAAACTTTGCCACTATGAGCCTTAACAACAATCCCTGCAAGCACCCCTGCCACAATCTCCTAAAGCCCAGTCTACTGAGGTGCCTGCAGTCATCACTGATGTTGATCACAACTGAAGAACATGTATGTAGACTATAACACCATGCCAGCTGAACCCAGAGCCAACACACTCTGTCCAACTCATTTGCACATAAAATTCTTTCCCTATGAAAGCCAGAAATATATAACTGGAAGAGTCAACTGCTCCATCAGATGTGCAGACATCAACATAGGATCATAAGAAGAAAACAGAAGGAAATATGACACCACTAAAAGAATACAATAATTTGCAAGTAACTGACACCAAAGAATGGAAACTTATAAATTACCCGAAAAGAAACTTAAAATAATAACCTTAAGGAAGCTCAGCAATATACAGGAGAATACAGGTAGGTAATTCAGTGAAATCAAGAAAATAAATCACTATCTGAATAAAAAATTCAATGAGGAGATATATGTCATAAAAAAGAACCAGACAAAAGTCTTAAAGCTGAAGATATCAGTGAATAAAATAAAAAATACAATTGAGAGCTTCAACAGCAAACTAAATAAAGAAGAGGAAGGAAACCTATGACAATTATTAGACATCATTAAGTGAATAAATTTTAATATCATAGGAGTTTCAGATGGAGAAGAGACAGAGAAAGTCACAGAAAACTCAGTTAATCAAATAATTGCTGAAAACTTCCTCAGTTTTGAGAGATATATGAACAAGCAGATTTATGAAGCTTAACTGTCCCAAGCAGGTTCAACCCAAAGAGCCCCTCACTGAGGCATAGTACAATAAAAAAGTCAAAAACAAACAGATAATTTTAAAATCAGAAAGAGAAAAAGTCAAGAGACATACAATGAAATCCCCATTAGACTATCGGGATTTCTCAGCAGAAACCTTGCAAGCCGGAAGAAAACGTAATGATATATGGAAAGTGCCGAAGGAAAAAAAAAACTGCCTGGCAAAAATACTATACTCATCAAACCTGTCTTTCAGAAATGAAAGAGAAATAAAGTATTTTACAGAGAAGCAAAACCTGAGGGAATTCATCACCAGTAGACATGCCTTAGAACAAATGCTTAAGGGAGTGCTTCAATTGGAAACAAAAAAGTGACAATTACTATTATAAAAATATGAAACCATAAAACTGACTGATAGAGGTAAATTCATAATTAAATTTGGAATACTTCATTATTCTAATGGTGGTATACAAATCTTTCAAATGTCTAGCATGAAGGCTAAAAGTCAAAATGATTAGAAGTAACTCTAGCTTCACTAAGTTGGTAAGAAATATACAATATAAAAAAGTAAATGTTTAAAATAAAAATATAAATAACAAGAGGCAAAAAAGTTTAGAGTACGTGTACATGACTGAAGTTAACTAGCTATCAGCTTGAAATAGCTATGTTTTATGTAAGTGCCATGATAACCACAAAGCAAAACAAACAGAAAACAAAACAAAATGACAGCAGATAAATGATAGAAAGGAATAAAAGCTTAGCGCTGCAGAAAATAACCAAATTACAACAGTAGACAATGAAAGAAGAAAAAATATGCAAAGGATCTACAAAGCAACCAGAAAACAATTGGCAAAATGGCAGTCGTAAATTCTTAAATGTAAATGGAGGAAACTCTCCAATCAAAAAACACATAGTGTCTAAATGGATTAAAAAAGACCTAACTATATGCTACCTAGAAGAGACCCGTTTTAGCCTTAAGGGCATACATAGGCTAAAAAACGAAAGAATGGAAAATAGTACCATGCCAAAGGGAACAGGGGTAGCTAAACTTACGTCTGATAAACTTAGACCTCAAGTCAAAAACTGTTATAAGAGACATAGAAGGTTATTTTATAATGATAAAAGGGTCAATTCATCAAGAGGACTACCAACTGTAAATATATATGCACCCAACATTGGAGCACCTAAATTTATAAAGCAAATATTAATGAACATAGAAATAGAGAAAAATATAATAACAGTGAGGGACTTCATTATCCCATGTTCAACAATCAACAGATTAACAAGATAGAAAATTAACAGGAAAATACTGGACTTAAAATGTACTTTAGACCAAATGGACCTGACAGACATATATATGATTTTTCAATGAACAGCAGCAGAGTACGCATTCTTCTCCAGCACACATGGAACATTCTCCAGGATAGACTATGCATTAGGTCACAAAACAAGTCCTAACAAATTCAAGAAGATTGAAATAATATCTAGTACTATTTTTCAGCACAATGATGTGAAACTAGAAATCATTAACAAAAATAATCTTGGAAAATTCACAAATATGTGGAAATCAAACAACATGATCCTGGAACAACCAATGGGTCAAGGAAGAAATCAAAAGGAAAAATGTAAAATCTCCTGAAATAAATGACAATGAAAATACAATATATGGAAACCTGTGGCATGCATCAAATACAGGTCTATTGGAAGAGCTTATAGCAATAAATTCAATTTAAAAAAATTCCAAATAAATAGCCTAATATTATGTCCTAAGGAGCTAGAAAAAAAAGAACAAACTAAACCCAATGTTAGCAGAAGGAAGAAAAAATAAAGATCACAACAGAATTAATCAAATAAACAGGAAAAAAACTAAACCCAATGTTAGCAGAAGGAAGAAAAAGTAAAGATCACAACAGAATTAATCAAATAAACAGGAAAAAAAATCAATAAAACCAAAAGTTAATACTTAGAAAAAAAATTGACAAAAATCAACAAACTCTTACGTAGAGAACTAAGAATGGAGAAAGCTCAAATAAGCAAAATTACAAATGAAAGTGGAGATATAACAACAGTTGCCTTAGAAATAAAAAGGATCATAAAGGATTGTTATGAGCAATTATATGTCATGAATTAAATAACCTAGAGAAAATGGATAAATTTCTAGAAAAACACAACCTACCCTCATTGAATCAGGATAAACCAGCCTGAAAAAACCAAAAAACAAATAAAGAGATGAGAAATTAATTAAAGTCTTCCAATAAAGGAAAACCCAAATCAGATTGCTTCATGGCTGACTTCTCCCAAACATTCAAAGAGTTATTATCAACACATCTTAAACTCTTCCAGTAATCAAGCTAGAAAAAAATACTTCCAAATATATTTTATGAGCCTAGCATCACCTTGATACCCTGCCTTAGGGCCTCCATTTTCTCTGTGAAGTAGGAGCGGGTGGGGGCTTGACAAGGGAAAAGGAGAGAAATATTACTGTAAATATTTGTGGATGATGTGACTGTGTATATTTAAAATGCCAAGAATCTACCTAAAATGTTATAATTAGTGAGTCTAACAAAACAAAGATGCAATGTCAATATTTTAAATTCATCAAAATGAATTCTACTTCTTGCCAAGATAGAGTAGCAGGCAATGAATTTCCTCTCCTGACTGGCATAAATAATCAGAATAAAATGTATAAAACATACACAAAGAGAAATAAGAAAAAATAAAATAATGTATAGAGCAATAGTTTTCAAGACACTGGACATCATGCAATGAAAGAGAATGACCCCTGAGAAATAAGAACAAATGAACTGAGTCCTCCAATTTCTCTGGCTTACTGTCTTCAGAGAGTTTCCAGGCCATAGTAAAGGAAAATAAAGCTTCAGGAGGTACCCAGCCAACCCTCTGAATACAAATACAAAGATGAGATTTAAGTAGAATAAGGCAGAGAGTATTTCAGGATGGACTAGAGAGGATCCAGCTGCACAAAAAGATAACTCCAGAGATTTGTAAAGAAACCCTCTAAGTATTTAGCTGATTATTGATCAGCACCTGCACGTGAGGAACACACCTAAGGCTGGAGAAAGAACACAAAATAATTAGAGGTAATAGGGTCCAGCATTCAGAGAGGTCTGGAAATGGGCCAATTACCATGGTCCAGACTGAAAGTTTATGATTCACAAAGTACTGGGCAGAGCACAGAGAAAGGCATTGCCTTTGTAGTAGGCCTTGACTGAGCATTGCTTCTTTCCAACCTAACAAATCCAAGAATGATTAACATAGGATCAAATTGTTTCTAAGTACCTAAACTGCATCCCATAACAAATCTCAAGATTATGTATAAGAATACAAATATCTGGCACCCAACGAGGTAAAATATACAATGTCTGGAAAGAAAAATTACCAGGCATGCAAATAAGCAGGAAAATATAACTCATGAAGAAAATCAATAGAAGCAGACTTAGAATTGACATAAATGTTAGAATAAACAGGTAACATTAAAGAAGTTATTACAGTTGCATTAAATATGTTGAAAAATAGAAGAGAATCATGAAAAATATACAAAAGATCCACACTGAGCTTCTACACATGAAAACTAAAATGTAAAAAGTGAAAAATTCACTGGTGATTAATGGTAGATTAAACATTACAGAAAAAAAACAGAGAATTTAAAAAATAATTCTAGCATCAGTAAGCTGTGGAACAATTCAGGTAGGTTACAAGGTAATAGGAGTCTCAGAAAGGAAAGAGAGAGATGAGGGGAAAAGAAAAATTATTTGAAGCAATAATGGCCAAATATTTTCCAACTTTGATGAGTACTATAAACCCCCAGAGAAGCATGCAGCAACAACTCTAAACTGTTGACCTCTGAAAGGGTCAACCAACTCTAAACTAAAGAAACCCTAAGCTGAAGAAATTTTTCTAGGTGCATCACAGTCAAAATGCTCTAAAACAGTGATAAAGAGAAAATCTGAAAAGCAGCCAGATAGAAAGATATAGGAAAACAAAAATAAAAGTGTTCTATTATTTCCCATAAGAAAGAATGCAAATGGGCAGATGGAAGAATAACATCTTTAAAATATTGATACAAAAACGTAGAATTCTATACCTACAGATAATATCTTTTAAAAACCATAAGTGAAATAAAAATTTTCTCAGACAAAAATAAATTGAAATGACTTATCATCAATAAACCTACACCATAAGAAATGATAAAGCAAGTCTTTCAGGCAGAAGAAAAATGAAACCAGCTGGAAATATAGATTTACACAGAAGAACATTAGAAATGGTAACCATGTGGGCAAAATGGTAAATATGCCTTCTTTACTGTTTTAAATCTCTTTAAGTAGTAATTTAATGTTCAAACAAAATTAACAATTTATTCTGGTGCCTATTAAATAGGTATGAGTAAGATATACAAAAAATAATAGCATGAAGGTTGGGGCAGAGGTAGGAAGAGTGAGAAGGTAAAGAAAGTATGCTAGCTTAAACATTTTATATATGAACTAATAACATGTCACTTTAATATAGACTGTAATAAGTTAAAAATGTATACCATATTTGGGAGCCCAAGGTGTATGGATCACTTGAAGTCAGGAGTTCAAGACCAGCCTGGCCAACATGGTGAAACCACATCTCTACTAAAAGTACAAAAATTAGACTGGTATGGTAGTGCATGCCTGTAGTCCCAGATACTTGGGAGGCTGAGGCGGAGGGATTGCTTAAACCTGGGAGACACAGGGTACAGTGAGCCAAGATCATGTCACTGCACTCCAGCCTGGGTGACAGAGGTGGAGTCTCAAAAAAATAAATAAATAAATAAACATACTATAAACCATAAAGCAACCAATAAAATAATAAAATAAAGAGTTATAGCATATAAGTCAAGAAAATAATTTAAATGGAGTCATAAAAATGTTAACAATAAAGTAGAGGAAAGAGAAATGAGAAAGGGAGAACAAAGAAAAGACAGAATACAAATAGAAAACAACGAGAAAGATGATAAATTTAAATCTAACCATATTAGTAATTACATTACATGTGAATTGTCTAAATATTCTAATTAAAAAAAAACACAAATTTTCAACTTGGATTTTTACAAAAGCAAGACCCAACTATATAATGTCTATAGGAAAGATTATTTAAATATAAAAACACATATAGTTTAAAAGTAAAAGAATGAAAAAAGATATCCCATACTAACACAAGTAAAAATAAAACTAGACTGGCTATATTAACATAAGAGAAAATCAGTTGTAGTCAAAGGATATTACTAGATGTATTGGATTGAGTAACATCCATTAAAAATTAATGCTCACCCAAAATTCCCACCCACTTGGAAATAGGGTCTTCGTAGATTTAGTCAATTTAAGATGAAGTCATACTGAATTAGAAAGGGCCCCAAAATCAATTTGACTGGTGTTCTTATAAGAAGATGGGAATATGGACACAGAGACAAAAGGAAAATTCTATGTGATGACAGAGGCAGAGATTGCATTAATGCTGTCACAAGCTAAAAAAACTCTAAGTATTTGCTGGGAACCACCAGAAGACAGAAGAGGCATGGAAGAATTCCTATCTTCAGCCTTGAAAGGGAAGGGGACCTGTCAACACCTTGATTTCTGACTTCTAACCTCCAGACTTATGAGAAAATGAATGTTATTTGAAGCCATGTAGTTTGTGGTAATTTGTTACAGCAGTCTTAGGAAACTATACATCAGGCATAAAGGTTCATTTCACCACAATAAACGGTGTTAGTTCACCAAGAGGACGTAACAATCCCATATGATTGTTTATCTTGTAAAATAGCTTCAAATACATGAAACGAAACTGGTAGAACTGAAAGGAGAAATAGACAAACACATCCTCAATGGCCTCCTCATAGTCCACAATGACTGCTGAAACTCCAACTATTGCTTCTAAATTTGGGGCAGGAAGAAGACAAAAGAATGTGGCTCCTCAAAGAGTCAGTCCCCATTAAGGGCCCTTCCAAGTATTCTCACCTGAACTTTTTGCTTTTATGTAATAGAACACCCCTAGTTTCATGAGAGACTAGAAAACACAGTCTTTGCTTCCTGGAGAAAATTGGGATTCTGCTGCTTAGTAAGACAGAGAGAATATGTGGAGGAGTGGCAACTAGCAGTATTTTCAATATATGAGAGTGAGTAAACCCTAAATTTATGAGTCCTCTAATAACCGTAGGAGCTGGAACATGAAATTAAACATTTCTAAGTCTTCTCATCCATAAATTTTAAAATTCACAAAGGGTTATTCTGAGAAATAAAACTATATCCATAAAAAAATCAGTTATGTTATTACATAACTCTATTTGAGTAGCTCTTGTCTTTGGTTTTTACCTCAAAGAAATGTATAAACCAAAGGTATGTGTATAAATGTTCCTATCAGCATTATTCATAATACTCTAAAACTAGAAACTGTCCAACTACCCTCAACAGAATGAATTTTTTAATGGCATATTATACCAAAATGAAAACAAATTCTAGCTACACTCAACAACATTAATGAATCTCATGAAAGAATAGTTTTATAAAATGTTTAAAACCAGCATAGTGTTGCAAGTAAGGACAGTGGTTACCTTTGGTAGTGATTTGGAGAGGAACTGAAGAAAGTTTCCTGAATACTGGCAGCATGCTATTTCTGGGCCTATGGAAGCTACATAAATGTTATCTTGCGATAATATACATTGGGTTCCCATGCTATTACACTTAGCGTGACTGTGCAATGAGCCATTCAATCTCATGTACCTTTGATAGTAAAAATGGTTCGGGAGCTGCTTGAAACAGCAGGGATAACCCAGGACTGTCCTTGTAAAGAAGGACTTAAGATGACTTTTGTTATTGTTATATTTAACAATAAAAAGGTTATTGGAAGAAAGAAAAGATGGAGGGAAGGGAGGAATGATACAGAAAGAAAAAGGGAAGAAAAAGAGAAAAAAAAAAGAATGGAAAAATGGGAAAAATGAAAGAACAAAGGAAAGGGAAGGAGGAATCGAAGAAGAAAAGGAAGACCAAAAAGGAAGAAAAGAGAAAGGGGGAAAAGGAAGGCAGAGAGGAAGGAGGAAAGAAAGAAATGACAGAAAATGAAAGAAGAAAGGGAATACAAAAAGGAGATAGACAGTCTTAGCCCAAACAATGCTCCCTTTCTGCTTTAAAATCTTGGGTTGACAGGAGGGATAAGAAAGCAGATCACATTCCCCTCCCTAAGACAAGCTTTGCCTAGATGATAGGGGCTGTGATTGAGAAGAAGCTTGGAATAGAATATAAAGTTAAAAGTTTAAAATTGCTTAACCAGGAAGTTACGCAACCTTCTCAACATGTCCTTTAAAGGATCTGCCTTTGAGGAAATGCTAATTGACCTGGCAAAGCTGGGAGTCGTTACTGAAGAAAAAGTAACTTATTTCCCTGTGTGTACAGTAGAAAGTTGAAACTGCTCGACATAGGCGACACTGCTTCCTTCAGCTGCCGAGGTATTAGTTCCCTTTGAGGCTTGGGTAGACACTATGGCTTCCCAATGAGGAGCACAGACGTCCATCCGGGATGGATTTCAGTCATGTCCCCTACCCTACAGGGCCCTCCCAGGTCTCACCACAATCTCAGGTCGTGAGGTCATGTATACCGTTCTGCTCTCTTTTTAATTATCGTGAAATTCACCACAGCTGCTGCTTCTCTTTCAGCCCTTCCGTACCCTTCCCAGAAGCACAGGGAAGATTTCACTACATGGTCACATCTTTCTGAGGCAGAGGACTCAGATACCATAAAACCTCACCCTTCTAAAGACGCATGGCAGCCATTTATGAGAGATACTTGGTGAAGTTACCAGAGATCCAGTGAGCTTGGCGAGACACAGGTCTCCACCACTTTCAGGTCCCCAACTTATATACATTTTTAAATTGATGTCCTTCTACCAGAACTGTCCCCAGGGCATGAGAATCAACTTCAGTGGAGCCTCTGCCTCTTCTTTGAACTCTCCTGCAGTTCCTCCAGCGTGGCAGTCTCTACCAGTCTGGGTGAGGGGTAGAGTGCTGGCTGATCTACTAGTCTTCCTAAATACTCCTTTCAAGTGAATTCATAAATTTGATTATAGGTACTAGAAGTGCCTAATCTGAACAACTCTCCCCTGAGACAAATGGAATGGCAATGTCTTGTCATTGGGCATGAATGAGAGATGCATATAGGTACAAGCACAAAAGCACGCCTGTTACTTCGTCAAATTATTACTTAATAGAGTTAAGATGCTCATCAGACATTTCTAGAATAGTTTGGACAATTTGGACAGTAGTTCCCTGCTGCCCCAGATATCTGAAACAGTTAATAACCCTAACAAGGGCTAGCCTTACAGATAGAGATTAATTTACAGGCAATATGTAAAATATACATAATATTATAAATGGATCCTTCTCATGTAGTAAGGACTTTAAAATTCCGTAGTCTAGCAAAGTATCATGTTTAAATCTGAGCAACAGAATCAAGAGAGAATGCCTTTGGGATGACAATATACTTCATTTTCCCAACACAATTAAAATAAACCCTGCATGACTAGAAATGCCAATATATCCTCCTTCAGAAACTAATCCCTCTTTAAAAGCTTATCACTCTTGATTGTCATTTATGATATTATAAGTGCATTAAAAGGAATTCACAGGTCAGCCTCCAAGTTGCTTATCATCCAAACAAAGTATACTTAATAATAAAAAAAAAGTCCTAAAAATTAACTCAGAATTTTACTAATTTCCAGTTATGTTTCCAAAATACTTATTGTTTAAAAGAGATATATTTATATATGTAAAGTTGAAAGATTGAAAATATTTGGTCTTTAATATTGTTCTTTTAGTAGAAAATGTCTGTTAACTTTAGAAACAATTTTAAATGAATGAAATATTCCACCTTCAAAATAGGAACTTTAAATCTAGTTTCAATCTAATAGCATCATATTGGTGAAATAAATCTTTTGTGTACTTGTGGTTCCTTGTAATGTCATTGTGCCTATGGTTATTGTCCTGCTCTAGGGGAGTGATGAATGGCAGTGAGGCTTAACCCAATTTTCCATCAACTTTTTGCTAATCTCACACAACCCCTTCATAAATCTAAATAATTTGCTACTGTTCTGCAACCCTCATGTGAGCTCCAGAGTGGTTTTGGCCTGAAATTATGCATTATTGCAACCTCCCTTGAAAATGTAAGGGCTTTTATTGTTTCTATAACTGAATTATGTTTTCATATCTTTTACACTGCTGTAGTGGGTATTGCTTAGCAACAAGTCTCCAAGACCAAGGAAGTGGAGCATGCCTTATTAGCATATTATGCTAATCCTCCTGATCTCCCTACCGCCTGGATAAATTCATTGCTAGCCCTCTGACTTGTCCAAGACAATAATTTTACTTCACCTTTTAATATAAGTTTGTATTTCTATAAAAAATATATATTAACTCTTACTTATATGAAAGCAAAGATTGCTCAGGAGTAAGTTCTAGTATTCTAATACAGAAGGTAAATTATGGTTAATAATAATTTACTGTATATTTCAAAATAGCTAGAATAGAAGAAATGTAATGTTCCCAATTCAAAGAATAAATGTTTGAGGGATGGATATCCCAATTACCCTGATTTAATCATTAAAGATTGTATGTATGTATCAAATGATCAAAAGTACCACAAAAATATGTACAACTATATGAATAAAAAATTAAAAAATTAAATAGCCAGATCATCTAACAGGGGCCTAATGTACATAAAAAGCATTGCCATATGGAAATTGACTCATATTTTTTTATTTTTATTTTATTTTATTTTTCAAAGATGGAGTCTCACTGTTACCCATACTGGAGTGCAGTGGCACAATCTCGGCTCACTGCAACCTCCACCTCCTGGGTTCAACCAATTCTCCTGCCTCAGCCTTTGGAATAGCTGGGATTACAGGCATGTGGCACCAGGCCCAGCTAATTTTTGTATTTTTAGTAGAGACAGGGTTTCATGATGTTTGCCAGGCTGGTCTCAAACACCTGACCTGGTGATCCACCCGCCTTGGCCTCCCAAAGTGCTGGGATTATAGGCGTGAGTCTTGTCATCCAGCCGACTCATCTTATTTTTAAAAAACAAGTATTACCTAATGAGGCAGAAACATGCCATGTCACTGCATTTGCTGCTCTTTGTTTAAGAAGATAATGCAAATGATATACTGCAAATAGAAAGTGCTCCATGTAGGTATGACTCACACAGAGAAATGCCTGCTATTTCTCTTAGTTCCCTTTGTGTCTGAGAATATGCTTTTGGGAGATACTAGATTTTAGGGTAAGCCCCATGGCAAATTGAAAAAACTTTCTGCTGCCTCTCAATGGGCTGAATAGGTGAATTTGGCCTTGTTAGGGTAAGCCCCATGGCAAAGTGAAAAAACTTTCTGCTGCCTCTCAATGGGCTGAATAGGTGAATTTGGCCTTGTTAGAATTGATAGAAATGCTTCTAAAAATACCCACTGAGATTCATGGCTCACTTTAAAAACAATTCTGAATCAACCAGAAGTTGTGTAATGCAAGCGTACAACATGGATCTTGCCCACAAAGGATTTAGCTCACAAGCTGTGCAAACATATCATGATAATCTTTTGGCATTGGCTTTAGCTATTTTTATCTTCCATTTGGCCCAGACTTCATGTGATTCTGCTGGGAGGGTTCCTCACCTAATCTACCCTTTTGTCCTCTTGGGTGACATGAGGAATTGAGGCAAGCTGTACCTTTCTCGTGGGTTTAATTTTTAAAAGTGGGTTAATGTGCTCTAAAACCAGTTAACTGGAGAAGGGAAGAGTCGTGTAAGGCATTATGAGAAAGGATGATAGTCTCAGTGGAATAAGAGAACACTTCAGGAGTCCAAGAGCATCACTCATGAATTAGCTAACATCTTTTGAGAAATTTTGTTAAACGGCATAACAGCAGCCATGGGTCCTAATTCTATTTTTCCCTTCTTTCAAAGTATGAAATTTGAAATTCTAAAGGGGGTCAATGTTCTTATAGAAATTGACATAGAAATCTCTGCCTATCAAGTAGTTCAACCAGCCCCACCACACAGCAAATACCCAAACAAACAAATAATAAATAGCCTTAAGCAATTGGTATCTGAAAGGGAAGTTTAAAAGCCCTTGAAATTTGAGATAAGCAATTTTATAAAACTGAAACAAAGATTAATTAAAGCTAAATTGTGAAATGTCATAACATAGGCTATATCAGACTGGTATATTTCTGATATTCTAAAATTTTTAGGATATCAAAAATGTCTACTTTTCTGGCTTCCTGTATTAAGTTATAAATACAAATACACTCTGAGGAAAATGTAATTGCTCCTATGCTTTTGAATCTTGCCACACACAGTGAATAATATATTGTGGCATGCTTTTATAAAGTTAAATGTTTCTTTTGATGGGAATATTTATCACCTAAAACATTTAAGGCTTTAGTCTACCCTCTCACCCCCCAAGTTTGTCCATATTTTAAATGTTTTCTGTTCCTGTCCGATTGTTCCAATTCCAGCTGTTAATTCTTAGGGTCAAATGATAGATTGGCCACTGAATAAAATTTCTCATTTTATTTGACACTGACATTATGATAGTTCTGAAAGCCTATGTGAGTATTAAGAAGAGTTTCTCAAAAAGAAATTTAAGGGCTGGGCGTAGTGGCTCACATCCGTAATGCCAGCACTCTGGGAGGCTGAGGCGGGCGGATAACCTGAGGTCAGGAGTTTGAGATCAGCCTGACCAACACGGAGAAACCCTGTCTCTACTAAAAAAACAAGTTAGCCGGGCATGGTGGCACATGCCTGTAATCCCAGCTACTCGGGAGGCTGAGGCAAGAGAATTGCTTGAAGTGGGAGGCGGAGGTTGTGGTGAGCCAAGATCATGCCATTGCACTCCAGCCTGGGCAACAAGAATGAAACTCCATCTCAGAAAAAAAAAAAAAAAAGAGAGAGAGAGAGAAAAGAAAAGGAAAGAAAAAAAAAGATTTAAGCTGACAGCTAAGTTATACTATCTTTTTCTTCTTTCTCCTCAACCCTCAGACCCATTGTTTTAATAAAAACAGAAAAACAAAAAACACCCCCCTCTCTCACTCTCTCTAGATTAATTAAAGGTAAAATGTGAAAAGCTAAAATGTGAAATCTCTAAAGAGAGAGAGTGAGAGGGAGAAAACAATAACCACAATGCCAAATGTTACAGATGCCACCACCACTATCTGGAATAAAGACAGATAAGGGAGAGGGTATATAAGAGGTCAGAGTTAATGAATAAAGAGACAAAAACCACTATTTTTTTCTTCAAAGAGAATGTTCTCCACTCTGAAGTATTTTTAAAAATGTAAAAGGTTTGAAATTCCTTGTAGATAAAGAGATTATTTTAAAAATATCTGCAAGCTGTAAACTGGACTAGGGCAGATTATATCCTGTGGCAATGGCAATAAAAATAGGAAATATTTAATTAATTTTGTGTATTATCTTGTGCAGCGGCCATGGAAATGAACCAGTTGGCTTTCTTGTTGCAAGGAGCTTCGTTGGCTGATGGCTCCAGCTGGTGATCCCCTGGATCATCTTCTACCTTCATGCTAAGTCCATTCAATGTTCAAAGAGTGAAAAGGACACCATCCTGAATGGGGTAAAGTAGTCTCTGGCACAAGAGACAACTCAGTTGCTGAAGATTTCACTGGTGGTCACCAAGGAAAACACCCTAGTGCAGCAGCCATTCCTTTTTCCATGCCTTTGCAGATGAGATGGTTCAGGCATCTGAAAGGTATGGGGGCAGTGGAGAGGCAATGGGCAACTTGTAGGCGATGCCTATGATAACAACAGAGTTGGTTGCAGAATTAGTTGGTTACTGCAATGTTGTACTGTCTCTATGTGGAGACAGAGTAAGAAACTGAAGGCCATTAAAAACAATGTCTAACAAGACAGCCTCTTCAGAGCCTGGAAGAAAGATTTTATCTTCTACAGAAGAGCAGAGGTGGCTAAGCAGCAGACTGATAATCTGATAAGAGTCACAGAAAAAAGACATTTGTATTTTCAGTGAAGATGGCTCTGTTAGGGTCTTGCATGGGAAAGCCTGGAACCCAGAAATATGTGATGGGGATGCCTCTGAGGAAGTTGGCTGTGTAGAATACCCTAGACCCATAGGCCTTTGCAGAGGGCCCTTTTCTTCTAAGAACTAGCATTTCTCCTCCATTAGAAGATACTACAGAGGCCCCTCCATCCAAAGCAATAAATGTTCACCTTAAGTGTTACCACCATCTGCTCTTCTGACAGCCAGTGCAATAAATGGGTTAAATCCCAGCACAATTGAACTGGATGTATTAGTCATAATAAGGAAGGAAAAAGCTATATGCCAAAGCAGGTGTAAAAATTAGATAGCACCACTGGAAGGAACCATATGAGGGCTCCTGGGATTGAATTTTGAGGGTGCTTGATCAGCAGAGCCAGAATGTAAGATGGAATAAGCAGAATTTATTGACTTGGAAAGGCACTTTTTCAGGACATCCCCTGTGGCAGGAATTCTAGGAGATCAAGCAAACTTATTGTTAAAGTGGCAATTAGAAGCCTAGAAAAAGCAATGCTAAGCAAAGTGGAGATAACTGAGTTGCACTGTCAGATGGTGAAGAAAATAATAAATAAGTCGAGGGACATGGACACACTGGGATGAATAAACTGTGTGAAGCCACGTACCCAACAGAAAGTTGCATTGCCATGGGAAGATGCAGAAGGCATACCACCCAATAAGGACATTAAGATTCTACAGCAAGTCACAGAATTATATGCCTTTTGAAGAACAATTCCTAGTGTGCTAGGTTAATGCTAGCATAGAGTTGAAATACTTGACCATGGAGCACTAAGAGTCCATGAGTCTAGAACTGTCCATCATGAGCTAAGTTCTGTCAGACCCACCAAATCACAAAATGAGACTGTCCCAGCGCAGACTTTTATTAGATAGATATATAACCTGGGGATTGAACCCAAGGAGGACCAGAGGACATGACAGAACAATGTTAACAGATACACAGACCCCCACATCACCTGACATGGAAACACAGATATACCTTCCCCACTTCATACTTTTGGCTGATTTGGTTGGGGTGGTAATCCCATTTGATTCATTAAAGGAAAAGGGAAAAAAGCTCAAGCTTAGCTTATAATTGGTTGGCTTAATAAGTAGATACAAGCTAAAAATGGATAGCGGTTGCATTAAAATCCCATTCGCGGATGGTCTTTAAAGACTGTGGAAATAAAAATCTCTTGGCCAGGTGCAATGGCTCACGCCTGTAATCCCATCACTTTGAGAGGCTGAGGCAGGCAGATCACGAGGTCAGGAGTTGGAGACCAGCCTGACCAACATGGTGAAACCTTGTCGTCTCTACTAAAAATAAAAAAACTAGCCAGGCATGGTGGCGTGTGCCTGTAATCCCAGCTACTCAGGAGGCTGAGGTGGGAGAATCATTTGAACCCAGGAGGTGGAGGTTGCAGTGAGCAGAGACTGTGCCACTGCACTCCAGCCTTGCAACAGAGTGAGACTCCATCTCAAAAAAAAAAAAAAAAAAAAAAA